>NW_020525708.1:0-131351 GCF_003368295.1 Carassius auratus
TCACTGACAATGTCTTTAGGTCTGTAGAATTGGCTTGACTCGCTGATGGGTTGGTTCAGGAGCACATTCACTTCTCTCTGTTTGGGGTTGACTTGATGTGCCGTAGGAAGGCGCTATCCAGAGAGTTGGCCAGGTGTATTTGTAGCAGGTCAGCTGGCATGGCGATGGCGTAAGACAGCACAGTGACACCAGGCTTAGAAGTGGTCATGTATGGTGGGGTTTTACTCGTGGTTAGGCTGTCATTGGAGGAGCTAACCTCCCACAGCATGTCTGTTGTTAACGCTGTAAAACAGCTGAGTCTGGTAAAGTTCTTCTGGAAGACAGTAAACAGTGGTTTCAAGGAGTTTACGGTCTGGTTCGCTGCATTGACACTGGACATAACAATGTTAAACATTCTGGCGGCAGCAGCGGCTCTAAGCAAAACTCCCGGGAACTGTTTGGAGCGGTGGTGGTGTCCACTTAACTCCATTGTGTAACATTCACTTTCTCATGTTGGCTGAACATGTGTTTGACATCGGCCTCAGTGTGAGTGAGGGAGTCCTCTCTCCATCGGAACCTTGTACAGCTGTACAAGCTGTTCCGTTACAGTGCTGGGGTAGTGTGCCCTGTCATCGGTGATCAGGAGTCTCAGCGGTTTTCTCGGTGGCAGCTGTCCTCTCTTTGGCTGACAGCACGGCACGGCAAACCACAGCAGCATCCTGGTACAGATAATAGGGAGAGAGAGAGAGAAAGGGGAGAAAGAAACAAACGAGGGCTGTCTTTGGTTGGACAGGGCAGCCTCTTTGCTTAGTGGGCGGCGACTGGGTTTAGCTCGCCCTTGCCCATGTTTTGCCACATCTTGCTGCTGGCATGACGCTTGCTCAGTGTTTTGTCAGTGGCTCTGGTGCTGCGTGGTGCAGCACATGCTGCGTCATGGAAATATATTGGCATTATCCCCCTTTTGCTCCGTGGCATTACAAGCCCTGGCATTGTGATGTCAGACGGTGCACAACCCACAATATTGTTCTGTGCACGCAGCATGTTTTGTGTATCATGCAGTGGTCTGGGGCTTTGGTTGTCAGTGACTGTAGACTGGTTGCCAGGGTGGATGGAGGGGTCTGAGAGGTGGTAAAGCAAAGTCATTATCGAGGTTTCAGAAGCCCGCATGTCCGCTATGTTGGTCTGTGTAGACAACGGAGCCAGCGTAAGCGATTCTGATGTAGGCAGTTTAGCTAGTAAAGTTCTTATGCTGTGTGTAATCACTTCAACCTTGAATGTGGGTGGGTGGGTTGGGAGTGACCACAGAATGTTGTTTAGTGTGCCAGTTTTGGCAAGGTGTCAGTGTGATCTTTAAAGTCCTTGTCTAGACTTGGTAGCTTCGAGTGTCCTTTTGCCTTCTTCCAGTACACGATCACATTGTGTGTTTTTGTGATGTTATCACATTGCTGGAACAGGTGTTGGTGTTTGACATGCTTGTTGTTTGCAAGTGTGAGTCCGAGTTCCACACATTCAGGTGAGGATTGGAAGAAACCCAGCGTGTTGGTGTAAGGTTGACCACATTGCAGGTTGAGCCCGAACAGCGACCCCTTTGGTGTAAGCTGGTACCACCGTACCCTTGTTTGTTGACTAAGGTACAGAGGCATGAAACTTGAGCTTGTCGTTAGGGCGTTGTACTGCATGGCTGGCTGCTGGGGTTCCCGTGACCTCTGTGACCTGACCGTCTGGCTCTGTGGGAGTTAAAGGTTCTCGCACTTGAGCAAAGTCTTTTAGCTGTTTAAAGTTCAGAAAAGGGTCAAAGTGTTCTAGCAGGTCTTTGTCGATGAGAAATGTATGAGTGTTTCATTGGTGGGGACATACATTGGATGTATAAGACTCATCAGAACGATTGTCAGGTGAATGGAAACAACCTGTTCAAACGGGATGTCATTTCTGTCTGAACGCCTGTACATTCAGTTCATAAGTTTTGAGGTGTAAGAGGTTCGATCTTGTCTCTTAGCTTCAAATCGGAGTCTTTTGAAAAGGTGAGATGAGATCACCGTCAGGTTTAATCCTGTGTCGATCAGGTCTTCCCTGTTGACTCCTTTCGGCCCACCCCCTTTTTGACAAGGCTGCCCGGGAATGTTGGCATCAGGGCAGGTGTGACGATCAGTGGGTGGTGAGGACCGGTCTTGTGTAACTCGCTGCGAAGGCAGGTAGTCAAAACAGCCATTTTCTGGTACCTTGTGTTTGTGGTACCTGGTGTGAGGACCTGTGCTGTCTCGTTCAGGGTGTGCAGCTGTCGGCTGTGGAGCTTGGGTGATGCTGTCACTTTGTGCTGTGACGGTTAGCTATGTGGTCTGTAGATGACAGGCAGTGTTCTGGGTGCTTGGCTCATCTTCCTTGTGAGTTTTCATGTGAAGAAGCTCTTTCAGCCCCCTCAGGATCTCTGCTGTCTCAGACGTGGCTGCACTGTGTTTTCTGACATGGGCTCAGGGTTGAGCTTACCAGTGTCGTGTCGAGAGTGGTTCCACTGCCGGCTGTTGGGGCTTTGTGTCCTGGATGGTAGGAATCGCTCGCTCTGGTGCGTTGGATGAGCACCACCACGATTGTGTTGCCCTCTGCTGGCTTGGAACGGTATTGACTCTCTGTAAAAATGTATGTGACTGTGGTGTTGTAGGGCGCCATCTAGGGATAACTCCAAGCAGTGTTCAGAGACAGAGATTTTGGGTTTTTCACAGTCTTTTCACAAATAGTCTTTTGCTCGGTGCAAGCTTTGTGGACTAAGTTCCGTAACTCTTGTGTAGTCCTGTTACGTGGACACGCTGGGACTCTGAGATGAAAACTCCAACTGGCATGTAGGTTTAGGAGGAACAGAGTTTTTAGGTTGACATCCTGTTCCATACCTGGTTCGTTTGCATGCTCCGACGTAGGCTTTTCGTTGCTGACTACAGAAAGTCTGTGGGTTTTCGAATCGGCCCTGTTTGAGGTCCATAGCAATAAGGAGCCCATGGTCTGAGTTTGGATCAGAGAATTCAAGAATCAAAGTTCGTAGCAGTTGCTGGTAGTACGCTTTGACAGTCTCTGGTTGACGATCCAGAAAGCACTGCACATCACGGCTGGACGTGATTTTTAAACAGGTACAATGTGTTCACATTCTGTCACGTTGGCGACAGTTTGCAAATGAAAGTCAATGGCTTGTAAAGAAGCATGAACGTCATGTCCTCCTGCAGGATCTGGATTGAGTGTAGAGATGCTTCTGGCTAGCTTGTGAAGTTCTCTGTGAGCAGTGCAGGGTTTGGTGACATGCGTTCTCTGGAAGGGTTCTCTTCCCTCCGTTGTTGGCAGGTGTTCTTGTAAGCTGGCTGGTGATTTCGTTAGAAGTGAGCTTACACCCCGTTTTTCAGCTCTGGGTTCTCGGCTGACAGGGTTGGAGTGGCGGGCCGGGAGAAACTTTGTGGTGTGCGTTTCTCCGATGCAGCCACTCTGTAATCTGTGAGATTGTCTCAGTTCTGTGTGAACAGTGTCAAGTTCATCTTGGAGCTTGTCTCTCTGCAGAGTAAGCTTGTTGAAATTAGCTCGGGCCGCTTGCAAGTGTGTTTTTGCAGGCCCAGGTTTTATAGTCTCTTTCTTTCAGTTCAGTCTCTGCTCCTTTTAGGAGAGCGTCACCTTGCTGGAGTTTTTTGTTGAGTTCTTTTCTGGCTTCTCTCTCCAGGTGTTCTTTTTGATCTGTGTCGAGGCGAAGATCTTGCAGGGCATTGTGAAGTCTTTCAACTCCTTTCTGTAGCTCTGGATCTATGTCGTCCTCTTTCTCGCGCTGGTTCTGGGTCTCGAGGGGGAGCTGATCAAGATGACTCTGGGTTGGGGCCTGGTCCTTCCAGGCCTCCTCCGCGATGTTGCTCCGTTCACTGAGCTGTGCCTGGCCGACGAGAATGGGAACTAGGCTTCCCAAGATCCTGGCGAGTTCTTTGTAGTAGTCGCTTTGGGTTGGATCGTGTGCCGTCAGTTCATCTAGCTCGGTGTCTAGTTTCTCTGGGTGCTGCAGGTTACTGGCGTCCTTGGGCAGGAAGGGGGTCGTCACTGCTTTCAACCATGTCGAGAGGTGGCCCCCGTGGACTGCTGGACTGGATGCCTGGAACATCCTGATTCTCTGTCGGTGAGAGAAGCACAGCACACACACAAAAAGACCAATGCAAGTTCGTTCTACGTTTAACGAGCTATACTCATACGGGCTGTGCCGTTTATGAGAATTTTGGGACTAACTGATGCAAACCGTCAGACAGTTAAGTAGCCAATTAACTTGTGTCAACGAAGGACCTGAAATGGAGATTTGACAGGCAGTAGCCTAGCGGGTCGTGTGATGACACCGGCTGCTGGTGGTCGCTCTACTATTTCACTTCGTTGGTGGCTCACGGGTTACTGTCTCTATGTGAAAATGAAAGAAACAAATCACAACAGAACAGAGGGTGGAAACAAAAAAAAAATCAAAGTGAAACAACACTTGAACTGAGATAAAAACAATAGAAACACAATGTGTTAGTGAGAATAAGGAGGCCTAAGCCTACTGCTAGGTTTTAAGATAGGGCCAACAGGTGAGTGGGCTATCTGGGTAGGAAACCTAGAAATATGGTGTGGCTTAAAGAAGCAAAAGGGTCAAACACTTAAAATATACCCGGGGGAATATCTAATATTCTGTGGCTTATAATAAGTGGATGGGTTTTATCACATTTGGTTCACCTGGGTGGAATCCAGCGGCACGGTCAGCCTCTCTGGCGCTCCCAAACACTAAACCGCAGTGTCCCTGGCCCTCCGTTACTCTGACGCTGCGCCCTCTCAAACAGCTTGTGACTTTTAACACAACCGGCAACACCAAGATGTCAACCGCCAGACAGCACTACAAAATTGGGCTGTCCCCCAGAACCCTCTCTTCGAAAAGAAAGTGGGCCCCGATTTAGCCCCCGGTTTAGGTACTGGTCCCAGAGATTGCGTCGTGTGTCGGCTGGGCTGATTGATCACCGTTGGAGTGCCAAATTGTTGATGTCTCCACTGCGTGTCGCAAATGAACAGAGATAAGAGGGACCGAGTTCCACTCACAGCCAGTGTTGGTAACGCCGGTCGGCCCCCTTGCTCACTGGAAACCTGAGATGACTGTCCAATCACCAAGGGAGTTCTACAATCAAATACACAAAGGATGAACAAAGGAAACTTTAAGTTAATTAAGGTTTGGTTTGTTTAACATCAATTGAGTAACTATGTAGAAAGGAAAGGTAACAGCTTTACCTAATAATGATAAAACAAAGAAAGGGAATTATAATAATGGTAATTATTAAAATAACCTAAATCAAAAGAGAGAGAAAAAAAAATCAAAATAAAAGACAGGAATGGAACAAGGGAGAAGGAGTAGCTGGTTTTCACCACAAGGGGGGGGGGGGGGGGGGGGTAAGTACTGCTTCTCTGTCTTTAACCTGCTGAGCAGAAAACTTAATTCAAATTAAAAATTCAAAACTGGTTTAAATCAAAATTTAAAATAAGCATGTAAGAATTAAAAGGAAAATCTGAATAATATCCTATAATAACCCATGATAGCTTGTAAGTTATCATTAATAGTTATGAAATTAATCAAACAGGGTGAGATTAATTGAAAAGGGTAAAAGTGGACATGCACTTCAAAACAGAATGGAAAAGACAGAGGTCTGTTAGTCGATTTAACAGGACACTGCCACTAGATGGCTTACCTATGAGTGGGTCAATCAGTAGTTGACCTGAAACATCTAGATTTCCACTATTAAACAATTACATTTTAATTCAAATCATGTTTGAACCAAACTCAAAGTAAATGTAAACAGTCAAAGGCAGGGAAAATTAATTTGTTTCCCTGTAATAATATTCGCACGAGCAAAGCTGTAAATGCAAATAATTATCGAGAATTTAAACATCTAATTCAAATACATCACAGTGGAAAAAGATTAGCAATTAGAGCGCATTATCTGAAACGGCCACGGTATGGCGGACTTGCACTCATGCAAGCTGGAATCAGAAAGCAGGGCATAATTTGAAACTTCTAAACTTCCCTCTGGTGTTTAGATAGCGGAATTACACCAAATTTCACTATGATCTAATCTCTGTGCTCGTCAGCGCTGATTTTCTGCATCAAAATCGCAGCTCACAAACAGACAAAGGTTTTATGATCTCTGAGGTGCTATATACTTCACAAGAGTGTAAGGACAGGATTCGTTTCACTGCTCAGACACAAATGTGAAAAACAGGAATTTTTACATCTGTTGACATCCCATAAACATTTATCAAAATAGCACTTATGATTTAAATGTTTTAGGTTTAAAAATCGGGTAGCTAAGCCAATTTTAGACCAGGAGTTTTTATCGTTTTAATCTTGAATATCACTGTGGTTCACCACAAATTCAATAACGATATTTAAAGCAAGGCCTTTTTAAACTGAATCAGAGGAACATCGCTCATGTTCAGATTTACATGTTGCAACTAATAAAATATTTTTTAATCTTTTAATTATTCATATTAAAATGTTCTCACTGTAAAAAGATTTTGGTCTTTCTTAACAGGATACTTTTAACATTATACTGCAGATTACTTTCATTAAAATTAACAGTGACTATACTGTTAAGTTTCTATAAATACCTAGGTGCTTACTGACCAGCTTTTTGCCTCAGTTAGGCGTCTTGCGACTTATCTCACAAGTAACGTTACATAATTTCATAGCGCACGTGCAGAAATTATTAAAAACCATATACACAGATTGATTGCTCACAAAACGAAGTTTGAAATGCCCGCGTTCCTCCACCATTAAATGTAACAACAATGAGTTTTACGTAGTAATTAACTCAAATGATATATAGGGAATTTGCATAATTAATCAGGAATATGATTAATTTATATCTCAGATGACAGTTACATAAAATGTTATTGATTATGAAAAATAGCTCAATTGCCTATACCAATAATAATCACAGGGCACTGTAATTTACTCATTCATATGTCAATATTCCATTCTTCATATCAGTTGTTGTGATATCTCTTACTGTAAATTACTGCAAATCAAACAGTGGATTGTCCAGCAAGCCAGATTGACCTATCAATTTTCAATAGAGATATCACTTTTTATAATTCAAGGAAAAATATTCTCTGGCCACGAAAACATTATCCTATCATTATGATAAATTTAGTTTCTAAATTTAAAGCTTGTAGCTAAAGACCAACCTTTCAGGGACTCGTAATGTGAGTGGGGTGGAGTCAATCATTTTATATATGGGTTTTTAATAATTCAACTAGTAATACATCAAACTACAAATCACACAGAGTAAATATGCGTACGAAAATACATACAATAAACTTTACAAGACATAACGGAATCCAAATAAAAGAGAGAGAGAGAGAGAGAGAGAGAGAGAGAGAGAGAGAGAGAGATGGGGTGGGGAAATCAGTCAGTAACCTTTTTGGAAGCCAACAACGATCAGACCATAGCAACACCTTAAAGCAGCATTTAAATCTCCATAGAAAAGTGATACTTGCAAAGTGTCCAATGTGCGTGAGCTGGACACCGACGCGCGCTGGAGACCGGCGCGCGCTGTAGCAGCGCTGGATCTTGGCGTGAGTGTGGAGTCACGTGGTCCTTTGTTCTGTCTTTGCGCGGTATTTGAAAGGTTCAACAAACAATGTTCCAGAATTCGTCTTCCTTGTGTGGAGAGGCGAATAGTTGAATAAACTTAGTAAAGAAAAGAAAACAAAACAACAAAAATGAAAGTTTCCAAATGAGCCATGAAAATGGCTTTCTTCTCCTCAGTCCATGTGCTGAGGGGGGGAGGAGAACTGAGCGCGGCCCGACGAGGGTCGCAGCGTGTCCGAGAACCAAGCACCAGAACAAGAGAAAGAACTACTATAAACTAAAAGCGGGCCTTGTTCGGTCACTCTTATAGATTGATATGGTCCCGCCCCTTTTCGTTTGAACCACCAATGAATATCCACGATCTGAAGTGGCGGGAAAGTTCCTTTGTCTCTGGAACCAACCCCCCGGATGATTTAGGACTCAGATTTCGTAAGGGATATTCTAGCAAGTACGTAATTCTAGATTAAATACATTTTTCATTACTTTGCTCTAGATAAATGGGTCTGTCAAAGCATGACGATTACCCAGATACCAGACAGTACAGGTATATAACTGATAGAAACACGAAGTTACATTCAAATGTAGAATAACACCCATTTAAAGATTAACACACGCTAATAAATTGCAGATAGTCCCAATTCATATGGGAAACATCTCAAAGCACCAACAAAGAAATACGTAATACATTTAGAAAACATAAACACAGAAAGGGTAAGTTTAGATTTGGCTTCTCTCCTGTCCTGTTGTCCAGGCTGCAGGAGGGGGGGGGGTTGCAGAAACGTGGCTTTCTTTGGGAAAGAGTTAGAATGAATTCAACATTTCCACTTATAAGTCAGCACTTTAACCATTTACCCAGGATTAACCATTTTTATGCAATACATAAACATTCAAAATACATATCAATAAGGACTTACAAAAGTAAGTGTGTGTGTGTGTGTGTGTGTGTGTGTGTTAAGGAATTTGGGGTGGGGGTTTCAGGTATTCTTTTGAAGCTCGCATGGGCCTCGTAAAATAATTTAAGTCCAGCCAGGCTGGCACCAATTTAAGTCCAGCCAGGCATTTGGTGCACACAGAATTCTATTTGTAAAACAGAATTTAACCCACGAATCACTGATCTGCATATCTGTTACATCTATATATATATTAAACATCATACGGACATTTTAATAATGGAATACCACAACATAGAGTACTTCGCGGGTGGATAATTAACTCCTTGCGGGCGGGTAGTAGCTCGGATGAAAAATATGTGCAATATTTGTATGTCTAAATTACCATAACACATACGCAACAACGATATGACATTTGACCCATCACGTCATCACCACTTCGACAGTGCGACTTGATGATGCTTCTCTAGCGCTGCGAGTGAGAGAGAATTTTCCACAGCTGGACTTGTAATTCAAGAACGGAGAACGCAACTTAAACCTGCAACTGTGGAAGACATCCTTTTCCTGCCACAGTAACCTTAAGGTAAAGTAAATGCATAGTTTGTTATCAGGTTATCAGGTTCCATAGCCTATTTAGGTGCCGATGGCAGGATACTTGAAACAAAGTGCACTTTCGTTTCATTAACACATAAAAAATTGGTAATGTTTTTCGATGGACATTTGTCGATGAACATTTGGGTCTTCATTGAGCACAAAGGCTTGAGCATTGAATATCCAGGGGTTTCCTGGGATTTGCAGATTACTTGACCCATGGTTGTGCAATAGTTCATTTGGTTGGCCTCTACATATTGATTACTATTTTGCAGTTGAGGTTGAAGGAGGTGAGATGCTAAATGCAGTAAGTGCAGTAATCTCTCGAGGGTAGCTTGGCAGAGATAGGTCTCAGATGAGTGCTCAGGGTCTCCATTGTGCTCAATACAGTCAATAAACAGACCTACTGACTGCAGCTTCAGCTGATCCTATGATGATGTGAGATCTGCTTTAAAGGGGTAATGTGATACAATTTCAATTTTTCTTTTCTCTTTGGAGTGTTACAAGCTCTTGGTGCATAAAGAAGATCTGTAAATTTGCAAAGACTAAAGTCTCAAATCCAAAGAGATATTCTTTATGAAAGTTAAGAAAGTTAAAGTCTTTTGGCACATTTTTTAGAAGTACACTTATTATTGAAACATTATTACAAATATATAATTGCACATATATTTAAATTCAAGTTTAATAATTACAAATGAAATTGAAGTATATTTCAGTTTACCATAAAAGTTTGTCAGTACATTCAACAGTACACTTTAGCCATATTTCAAAGACAATAGAATAATAAATATATTAATTAAATATTAAGAAATTCAATATAAGGTCTTAAATTTCTCATTAATGCAATTATCTAATCAACCAATCACACGGCAGTTGCTTCAATGCATTTAGGGGTGTGGTCCTGGTTTAGACAATCTCCTGAACTCCAAACTGAATGTCAGATTGGGAAAGAAAGGTGATTTAAGCAATTTTGAGCGTGGCATGGTTGTTGGTGCCAGACGGGCCGGTCTGAGTATTTCACAATTTGCTCAGTTACTGGGATTTTTACGCACAACCATTTCTAGGGTTTACAAAGAATGGTGTGAAAAGGGAAAAACATCCAGTATGTGGCAGTCCTGTGGACGAAAATGCCTTGTTGATGTTAGAGGTCAGAGGCGAATGGGCCGACTGATTCAAGCTGATAGAAGAGCAACTTTGACTGAAATAACCACTCGTTACAACCGAGGTATGCAGCAAAGCATTTGTGAAGCCAAAACGTGCACAACCTTGAGGCGGATGGGCTACAACAGCAGAAGACTCCATCGGCTACCACTCATCTCCACTACAAATAGGAAAAAGAAGCTACAATTTGCATGAGCTCACCAAAATTGGACAGTTGAAGACTGGAAAAATGTTGCCTGGTCTGATGAGTCTCGATTTCTGTTGAGAGATTAAGATGATAGAGTCAGAATTTGGCGTAAACAGAATGAGAACATGGAACCATCATGCCTTGTTACCACTGTACAGGCTGGTGGTGGTGTAATGGTGTGGGGGATGTTTTCTTGGCACACTTTAGGCCCCTTAGTGTCAATTGGGCATTGTTTAAATGCCACAGCCTACCTGAGCATTGTTTCTGACCATGTCCATCCCTTTATGACCACCATGTACCCATCCTCTGATGGCTTCTTCCAGCAGGATAATGCACCATGTCACAAAGCTCGAATAATTTCAAATTGGTTTCTTGAACGTGACAATTAGTTCACTGTACTAAAATGGCCAGATCTCAACCCAATAGAACATCTTTGGGATGTGGTGGAACTGGAGCTCCACGCCCTGGATGTGCATCCCACAAATCTCCATCAACTGCAAGATGCTATCCTATCAATATGGGCCAACATTTCAAAGAATGCTTTGAGCACCTTGTTGCATCAATGCCACGTGCCAAAGTGTGTGTGTGTGTGTGTGTGTGTGTTTGAGTGTGTGACTCGTAAGTCACACCTATTATGCACAAATGTCATTGCATTGCACAATAAAATATCAAACCAATTTATTTCTATTTATTTTTATTTATTTTTTATTTATTTATTATTTCCTGTGGCTCATCCTGGCTGAGATGTGGAAAGCCGTGAAACTACGCTTTCTTGACACTCCCATTTCACAGGTTGGTCTCTTTGGCAACACCACTGAAGAAATTGACCAGCAGTTCTCCACTGTGAAGAAGCAAACGGAGGCCATCAAGCACATCCTGCCTCAGCGTGGGTCAGGTCTTCCTCCTGCACCACTGATTCAGCAGTCTCTAGATCACAGCAGAAGGGGAGTGCTGTCTCCAGACAAAGGATCTCCAACTCGATTGTGGATGTGTGTATTGCCCCTGAGGCTCAGTGTTCCCCTAGACAGACATTCTAGCAATAGGTTCTGGGTCTTGGTAGATCTCTCCTTATGTTGAGCCTACCTCAGTACCTTCCCTATGTGGTACTTTCTGTCTAATTCCATAGGTGGATCTTCGCGTTACCTGCAATTCGGCAGTTGTGGCATTTAGTATAGGTACCCCCAGTGGTGTATACTCGACACAACATCGGAGTGAATGACAGAAAGTGAATGTCTTGTTTATGTATGGTAAAAAAAGGCACAATGTGTCCGTTCCCTCCATCAGGGAATGAGGGTTACCATACCATACGTAACTGAGACAATTTACTGTTTTCTGAAAATGTTAACCATGCCTTCATGTTTTATAGTACACACTAATTTTTGACCTGTATTATAGAGGGGAAATCTGATTGGCTGTAACTAGCAAGCTTTGAGGCTATATTTGAGGTTATTTTGATTTTAGGTGCTGCATGAGTGTGGGCAACTGCAAGTTTGAGTGTGTTAAACCCATGACAAGATATGAAGTGAGTGAGTATGTGAATCTGTGTATGGACAGTGTGAGCAAGTAATGAGGACATCACCTCTAAAATAGCTATCTATTACCACCAATATGTCTTGCATTTCAAAGGATGAATTAGTACAAAGCACGACTGGATTTAAAATAGTCTTCAAAAAAAATAAAAAAAAATTGTGCAGTTTATAATATTTATGTGGCCAAAAAAAAAAAAAGGTTTTTGAGTTAAGATCATGTTAATAATTTAGAGGACTTAGAAATCAGTATGCTTTATTGTGTTAATGAGCAGAGCCAGACCCTGCTCCAAACTTACTTATCGAAAGTGAAGAAAATATAGTACAAAAAAAAGACCAGAATGAGATTGTTTATTATCTTGCCAAAGCCCCATATCATATAATTCATTTTAATTTATTCACTTTAGTCATATTCCACCGGCCTAAATAGCCTACTTAACATCACGATATAAAGACCTGAATTCTGATGCATTGTTTTTTACCCTCAGGCCTGACCAAAAGGATCAATAATCTGCAATGAAACATTCATTAAGAGCTTCCTTGCTTCAGCATCACACTAAACAGTTTAGTTGTCTTTTTGGGCATCTGGCACAACCTGTTGGCATAAATACCATATGAAGTTGACTGATTTTTGGTTTAGAGCACCCGTCGCTCTGTGCTAATCATAATTTATTGATCTACCAGGCAATCTCATTATCTAATCATTCTAATGGCCCCTCTAGCCATAAGCAGCTGGCCATGCAAAGATGAAACTGACACTTCCTTTCATTGGACAAATTAATAAGGCCTGTCAAACTCTACACATAACATTTTGGTGATTGTAGATTTCAGAGTTTCTTAACAATTTTACTGTTTGTCATTTAATAATGCAATGGATACAAACATATATGTATAATATGTATAATAATGCAATGCATGGAGTGGTGTGGATTACTTGTGGATTATTGTGATTTGTTTAGTTTTTTTATCAGCCGTTTTGAACTCTCATTCTGACGGTACCCATTCACCGGAGACCCATCGATTAGCAAATTTCTCTTCTGATGAAGAAGCATACTCTTCTACACCTTGAGTCGACTGAGAGTGAGTAACATTTTCAGTAGATTTTTATTTTTGAGTGAACGATTTATTTAAGAAATTGTTCTTTGCTTATTTGACGTATTCTGTAAATCAGATTCTAGATTCAGGCGTTTTCATAGATGTTTCAAGATGTGTTTAATGTAATTTTTGCTTAATTTTATCTGTTACTGTACTGTATCTAATCGATGTACAACTTAATCTGTGATGAGCATTCATTCTCATGATATATAATATTTTCATTTCCCAGTGTTATGAAGATTGAACAGTTGCTGTCTAAAGATTCTCAGTCATATAGGACACCTCGTAGATGCAGGTCTTAGAGAATTTGATTTCCATTTATTTCAGATGTTGTGCAATTTATCCAAGTGGTTCCATCAGCTCTAGAATGGTGCAAATTCCAGGACATTTAACCTCATTGCGCAACTTGTCTTCATAAGACTGTGGGAGTCACCACCCATGGCCTTTTACACCCCCTCTCAGACACTTGCAGCGACTCCTATCAACAGTGCTCCCGCAGCTTTGTCACAATTTACTCAAAAATTGCTACTCACATCATCAGGTAGGCAACACCCACAGAGATTTGCAACTGTTATGACATCGGGGGTGTGATGAAGTTAAATGATGGTAAATCTCCATCACCCCACAACCAGTGATGGTTGTAGAAAGAAAATTAATTGATTTCTGATTAAAGAACATAGTGTTCTCTAGTACTTCCTGAAGAACAGTTTCATATTATAAATAAAAAAATATAGATATAAAACAATGAACACACAAACTATTTGTCCCCATATTAATGTATGGTTGGTAGGCTCAGAATTCGATCAGAATTCATTAACATCAGAAATTATTTTACATAATCAGCCAACCCCAATGTGCGAGACAGCCACTAAGTTATTAGTGTAAATAATGTAACTAGAAGACTGTTTCTAAGACTGAACTATTTGCACTACAAACTGTTATTATGAACATACATAAAATAATGTAAAAAGAAATACCAGCTTGTAATATCAAGCAGCATAAAAAGTGGTTTTGTAGAGCTAAAAATAACAGACACAGAAAGCCTCGCACCGTGCTCGATTTTATGCTAAAAGTAATGGTTTTACCACACAGCCACTCCACTAGATGGTGCCTTTAATGCTCTTATTGAACACTCACGAAATCGTCGACTTGCGGCTACACAAGTCGAGACAAACTTCATGTTTCCCTCAGCCATGAATATGTAGTGGTGTTTTGTGAAATTTTTAAAAGAAAGTGTCTAAGAATGTCTAAGATCCGTAGATCACTGACAAACTATGCAATATCGTGTTCATTATTGCAGGTGATTCGATCAAATTGTCAGTGAAATACGGCTCTGTGTTGTAAATTCCACTCAATCTGAAACAGATGATAGATATTTACTACTAATCGTGGAACCAGCTTTACTGACGAGATGCGCATGACAGTCAAATGTGATTACAGCCCTAATCCAAGTAGCATCTGCAAACATAATGCTAGACCTGCTTTCACTTTATATATATATATATATATATATATATATATATATATATATTTTTTTTTTTTTTTTTTTTACTGAATATTTAGCAGTTATTATGTGTCTTGAATTTCTGTTGAATTAATCTGCGTTAACAATCATGTGGGAATAAATTCACCATTCCAGTTGATTCTTTCTTTTCAGTGAACTGGCCAAACAGGTTTGCAAAATAGTTTGAATCGATTCACGTTTTGGAATGCTCTCTCACTAAATCATTTGAAGCAGCTCCTCAGGCAGTAAAACAGGCAGTATTTAGATAACAAGAAACTAACAGTGCTGGATGAAGTGAATATCACATGCAAACAACTGAAACAAAAGACTACTATTTTGAGAAAATTCACCTATGGCTGTGTCATGTGAATAAGTTTAGTTACGTGAATGCGAGACCGGTTCAAGCAAATTAAAACTTTTCAGTGTTGTTTTTTGCTAGCTGCGTAAATAACCTTTGTCCATATCCTAAGAAATTCTACTGTGGGAAACTTAAGAACCTGAAGACTTAATGTTAATGAAAAATGTAATATTCGTTGTTGTTTTTTTTATTTATTTTTTATTTTTTTATTATTATTATTTATAGCACAGGAAATGAACAGGAGTAAAAGAGGGTAATGTGTTGACATAATGATTTTCATCACCCACATAAAAGCACCACACTTCTGCGTGTTAGACTGTTAGGCAGCACGGTTACTTTTTTTTAGCTTTCTTTTCCAAGAAATGTAACTTCTTTGTCCTGTGTATAAAGCCAAGACAATGTTGACTCCATATTACATTTGTGACATTAAGTATTTGAGAGTATAGTTAAGTATAGTCAATACAAAATGTCATACTGGTGTGTACAGTACTTGGGGGTTGATTGTTCCGCTGAAATTGAAACATTGGGATCAATCTTTCCACAATTTCCTAAAGACAAAAGGCATGCGTTCTGAAAATTACACATCAACTTGGATAGTATGACATATTGAACAAACTATTGGTTCTTCACAGTATAATTTGCATTTACGTCAAATTAAATATGCCATCTACTCAGGCTAATGACAGCCTATTACTTTGCAAATGATTTGGTTATAAGTGTATCTAGTTGCATAAGCAAAAAAAACAAGACGATCAATAAAAAAGGCTATCTGTGTGGTGTGTTGTCTACACACTCAGTAGTTGTTACTAGCAGAATTTTGATCGTAAAAGGGATGATAATGTGGTAGTTAACACTGTGAATATCTAGTAGCATCACAACCATCTTGTATGCCTAGGTTATAGCTATTTTTTACAGGTGGGAAGTGCATTTATAGTGAGCAATGTTTTAATTCCTTTAGTTTACTTGTTTTCCCAGATTAATTAGTGAGCCAACCATTAGGGAAATTAAGGATAAATCTGCTGTTCACTTTAGTCTTCAGTTAATGACATGATTCCTAACTTCATTGCTCTGACGTTATGAAAATAAACAAGGTCCCCGAGGTTGGAAAATCCATCAGTCTGAGCTCTTGACTGATGTAATCATTTCATAAAGCACAATTATGTCTGTGATGGAGTGTAGGATTGGAGTCTGGGGAAATAAAGCCTCCTTAACAAACATTTCTATGAGGATGAGAGACTTATGAGATGAATTCATCACTCTTGCACAGACCTTGACAGACACACTGAGACATTTCTGTCAGAGTGAAAGAGGTAAGCCCACACAGCCAAAGGTGATTCGAAATTAGATGAAGTCAGTGATTGACTAGCACGACAAAATCAAAACACCAAGGTCCTATTTGACTCTATGTGACAATGCTGGGATGATGAATAGAGCGGTACACAGCTGTGATAAACTAACCCACGTAGGCAGAGGTAGAGTCCTGTCCCTGAACACAAGGACAAGACCTCTGGGCCATAATGTAATTGGCTTATGCTTGTTCATTGTTTGCGACAGATATCTGATGTAGGCTGTGTTAGAGCAGGGATATATTTCTCACACTGTATAAAAAAAAAAGATAGAATGAAAATGTCTTGTTGATGCCAGAGGTCAGAGGAGATTTGGTTCAAGCTGATAGAAAGGCAATAGTAACTCAAACAACAACTTGTTACAAGAAGAGCATCTCTGAATGCACTAGACATCAAACCTTGAAACAGAAGGGCTTCAACAGCAGAAGACCACACCAGTTCCTGGAAACTCAGTCTGGGAAGGGTTACAAAGCTATTTCATAGACTCTTGAGCTCCAAAGAACCAAAGTGAGAGCCATTATCTCTCTAAAAAAAATAAATAAATTCAATAGCAAGCTCAGAAGTGGCTGAAATTCCAAAATTATTCCACAGAGCATAGCGACGACTCATTTAAGAATTCACAAATTACCAAAGGACAACATTGAAGGAACTGCAAGCCTCTATTTCATCTATAAGGTTCACTGTTAATAACTTCACCTTCTGAAAGAAAAATGGCATCCATAGAAGAGTAGCAAAGCGAAAACCCCTGCTAAACTTAAGAACATTGAGCTTGGCTTAATTTTGATTAAACACACCTTGATGATTTTCAAAGATTTAAGGCAAATCTTTGGTGGTCAGAAGAGTCAAAAGTGGAACTGTGTGCAATTGTGTAAACCTATTGCACAATTCCACAAAAAGAACATCATGCCTATGATATGGTTTGTGCCAATAGGCTTGTGTTTCTCAACAGGCTGTTCAGGGAGCATCGGGGAGTGAAGTAAGCAATATTTTTGATATTATTTTTGAAAAGGTGGGTGTTTGGTTAAGGCAAGTTTATACCAAAGATGTATGAGCTGAAGCTTGCAAAGAAAAAGGTCTGCCTTATCCTCACGCCATCTCTAAACTGGATGCATCAAAGCGCCCTTTTTTTTTATCAATTTCACAAGTTCACCCTTACATCTAATCTGAAAGTGAATAGTAAGCATATTTTGCAACTCTGCCTATTTAATTTTGTAAGCAACTCCCCCTATCCCTAATTTGGAAAAAAATTGATTATAAGTGAGGAGTTGGGGTGGAGGAGGGATGCTGAAAAACTGGCGTAGGACAGGAGGTAGGAAGGCTGGATATGTATACACTTGTTATGCTAGTTAAGATTGTTAGCTAAACGAGATGCACCTGTGCTGAATTGGATGATTATCTGATCGTGCTCCTCCCGAACTTTGACAATAAACCCCCTTTGTCAACTTGGTAGCGCAAGGGCATTGAATGCGTCAGAAATAGAACGTGACATCCGCTTATTGTAGCTCTTGCGCTCAGATACTGAACGCCTAAATGATTATAATCGAATCTATGTGCTTTAATGTAATGTGTCACATCGTTCGCAGCAAGTGTAGTAGTGTTAGCTGCTAGTTTACACCAATACTCCCACTTCTAAACTAGAAGGTGTATAATTTCCTTAACAACAACTTTTTAGTTCAGTGATTGCTTGACTGATTACTTTCTGTAGCACAGCTGCGGAACTTACCATCCAACAATAGCAAGCATTTAGCATTTAGGCATGAGATGCCTTTTCTTCTCTTTTCTTTTCTTAGAAAAATTTATATGATAGCATTTTATGTTTGCTGATTTGCTACGGGGTGGATTTTGAGTTTATTCAAAGCTCACAAATATAGCCTACTTTATATCCACGCATCCTTTTTTTTTTTTTTTTTTTTTGGGAAACTAATGATGATGATATTTCAAATCCAGTCAAATCAAATATGTGAGGTTTTTCTTTTGGCATTCAATGACTTTTTATATAATTATAATAAAAATTATAATTATATTAAAAAATAAAATGTTAATACGATTAACATATTTTATAAAAGACCCTATGTGAGAGAAGTGCCAAAGCATTGCCAATGCCCATGAGATTTTTTTTGAAGATCAGTTCACTTCCAGCTTTTCAAGGGATAAAAAGTTACCGCTTTTCCATAGATGCTGAACAACTCTATTAAACTACATCAGATTGTATCATTCTGCCACATCCCTCACCGCCTCAATCACAGAACTGGCCTGCAAGCTGGGGAATTGCGCCAAACAAAGTGCATTCGACACTAATTACCTGATTTACATAATTCCATTTGTGGATCAGGTGCTTAAACATGCAGACAGATGTGCATCCAAACAAACAATGATATTAGCTGGCACAATTCATTCTTAGTAAATTTCCTCTTCAGGGTAGAGTATGGTGAACCTGGGTAAATTGATATAAAATAAATGGTAGAATTGTGATTTGTATTAGATGGCACTTTGAAATTGCCTTGGCTAACCTGAATAAAACCTTTGACATCAAACATTCATGAGTTAATTTAATTTAGTAGGTATGGATATGTTTCTCACTCACTGGAAATGTTTACATGAAAGGTAGCTGTAGCATAATCTTGTTAGAAGACCACAAAAAGGCTTTTCATCAAAGGAAAGAAAGAAATCAAATAAGAGCCTCATCAAATTGCATCTAATCAGTAATCATAACAAAAGGAACTAATAAATTAAAGGATTTTATACATCTTTATGTTATGGTCAAATACAATCCAATATGAAGCAAGTGCTTGAATATGCAAGTCTATAATTTTGTGTCTAGCTTACATGTGATGATACTAAACCTGGAGATGTGTCTCTTTGCACTAGGTTGCATATGCAAGGTTGAAATTATCTGTCTGTATCTCATTATTTTTAATATTAAAGCTGGACATTCAGTGTTTCTTTAAATTGTACAATATGCGATTATTGCACTGCATCAAATTGCATAGTGACTAAATTGCTTAGAAATCATAATCATAATTATGCACTCCAGTAATTCTACTATGCTGTTCTTGTTGTGTACTTCCCGTGATGGTAAACAAATTAAATGAGATAGGTTGTGGATACACTTCACAAGAGATCTTTAATATGTTTTCCTCAATTCTTTAAAGAAAGTTGAAACAGACAATCATTTAGATAAGAATCAGTTAGAACAGCAACATTGGCACTGATTAGAGAGATTTTTAGTTTGTTTGTTTTGAGTGTTTGCATTCCATAAAAAAAAGAGAGACAAGGTATTCAAGAGTAAGTTATTCAAACAAAAATATTATTGTCGTATAGGTTATGTAAAAATATTTAAATGTAGAGATGTAAATAAAGCTTGGCATGTTATTCTCTTCATTAGGACAGAATAACTGCATCACTCGCTTTTATTGAGGAGGACCTTTTATGTACGTTAACAACCAGGGTGGATAAAAGAAACAGCATGCAGCAAGTTCAGTTGTAAAACCTTTTTTTATACTGTTCCAAACTCTTCTGAACACTATTTCAACTATGTCAGGCTGGAGTCTCTTTATGAATGTGAAAGAAAAAAAAATTAAAGCCTAATCCCAATTCTATTTTATACCCCTTTCCCTACGGATTGGGACACCACTACTATGCTGTCACACGTCATCATTCGTTGTCTAGCTCTTACAATACACACATATACTGGTGTGCTGGTGTGCATTAGAGCCTTTAATTATCGTTCTGTATTAATGAGCTGCTTACTGACACGCACACACATATCGGAAATTGTGCAGCTCACACATCCAGGAGAAAATAAACTTGTCAACGCTGCCCAACAACTTTTATTAAATACAATTTAAATACTGAATCGCTACAATATATTTTCCAGCGACGAGAGGATACAATCACTGTTTTTAAGTAAACTCACTCTAAAAAGATAAATGCACAGACGCGAATACACACAACTTCCATCTCTCTCTCTCTCTCTCTCTCTCTCTCTCTCTCGAATAGGCAATATTTGAGAAAATGGATTAGCGATTTCTAATTAATGGGGGGGTTGGCCCCCATCAATGTCTATGGCAGTTTTCGCCCTGATCAGACATATATGATATGATATGACATTAGCAAATATTAGCGATTTTTTTGTAAACATTTCTTTGAGTAACATGACCATTAATATGAACTCACAATTGAATGTAACATAAAACAAATGATTACTTTTCGGTAAAATCTTTATTTATGCCTAAAAAGCTTACGTTTATGTGTCTTTTTGTTCGCTATAGCAGCCATGTTGCCGAGATAATTCATACCTCTTCGTTTGAAGTGTGGTCCCGAAAAATCTTTGTTTGAAGGGCTATCTGGCCCTTACCCTTACCCCTACCCCTCCAACCAAAAGAGAATCGAGACACACCTACCTCCCGGATGGGGAGGGGAAATGGAGTACAATGAAGTCACAAGTCAAACTCAACTACGAATAATTTTGTTAAGACGTCTTTGATTGTAAACAAAGAAAGATAATTGCTATTTATTCCTTTCACTTCACAATAATAATAATAATAATAATAATAATAATAGTAATAATAATAATAATAATAATAATAAATCAACACAGAGAGAATATAAAAACTCCACACAGAAATGATAAAAATTAACTCAAATGATATATAGGGAATTTGAATAATTAATCAGGAATATGACTAATATGACTAATATATATATACATATATATATATATATATATATATATATATATATATATATATATATATATATATATATATATATATATATATCATATGACAGTTAAATTAAAATTATTGAAGATGAAAAATAGGTCAATTGTATATATCAATAACTCGTTACAAGGCACTGTAATTTACACATTAATATGTCGATGTTTCATTCTTCATATCAATTATAGTGATATCTATTACTGTGAGTTACCGCAAATCAAACAGTGGTTTGTTCAGCAAACGGCCGTAAGATTAAGTTATCAACTTTCAATAAAGTTACCACTTCGTATAAATACAGGAAAAATAGTTTTTGGTACTCAATACTCAATAAATTTACAATACATTGAGAAAAGGTAATTTTCTCTTTCTTACAAGAATTACTGTGAGCTGGGCTTTCCTGTTGCTCCGAGTTGGGACATAAAGTTTTATGACCTGGTAAGGGGTAGGGTTACAAACTCATGACTCTATTTGAGAACATTAATTCCAAAAAACATTTCCAATTTACAAGTCAGCAAATTATAATTCTCACATAACAGGAAACCAGTTATGCAACACACAAACCTATCAAAATACATCTTATTAATAAAATGATGAGGGTATAGAAACATTTGTGTATGGGTGTGTTTGTGTATGTGTGTATGTGTGTGTGTTGTGGAATGTCTCTTATGTTTCGTTTCTCCTTTGAGGCTCATGCGGGTATCTCTTGAAGGCGTAATAAATGTCACCCCCCCCCCCCCATAGGAGGTTTCCGACATCGCGGAGCCCAAATGGTGAATTATGTTGGAAAATGTTGTAAAACTAAGGTCCTTGTTTACTCATGTTCTGGTCTTTGAGTGCAGAATGCGTTAGAGAGTCAGGGTTCATTAATATGGAACAGATGGCTGAAATACCATCCGCTCATTAGTGTTACATTACCTATATTACTGTGATCACGGCACAGCAGTGTTGGTCACGGTCATTCGGCAATTGTGTCCTTCGGTCGCTTCCACTCTGTTGGGTGGCCACTGCCTGTCCTTACGAGCCTGCAAGTATTCTTCAGGCTTAACTGGTAGTGCTTACAGAGCTTCACACCATGGCTTCACTGCAGGTCCACCAGGCCAAAGCACTGAAAGACCTGCACGAAGGTGGTCACGACTGGGCAGTTCTACACGTACAGTACTTTGTCCTGCGACGGAACTTGCACTTTGGGCAAAGAAAGGTGATGTGCGATGTCTACATTGGTGGTCAAGGAGCACCATCTCTGGCTGTGTCTGGCCTAAATGAGAGAGCAGGATAAGATACAGTTCTTGAATGTTCCCGTATCTCAGACTGGCCTCTTCGGCCGATATGAGGTCAGGGTTTTACTTCATTGTGCCCAAGAAAAGTGGTGGGTTACAACCAATCTTGGATCTGCGAGTTTTAAACTGTGCACTTCACAAGCTGCTGCTCAAGATGTTGATGCAGAGACGCATTTTTGAATACATCCATCCCTGGGATTGGTTTGCAGCAATCGACCTGAAGGACACGTACTTTCATGTCTCGATCCTCCCGCAGAACAGGCCATTCTTCTGGTTCGTGTTCTAGGGTCAAGCATATCAGTACAAGGTCCTGCCCTTTGGGTTGTCCCTGTTGTCTCGTGTCTTCACCAAAGTTGTAGAGGCAGCACTTGGGTCTTTGGGTTTTTGGGTCAACTGGGAAAAGAGGAAACTCATCCCAATATAGTGGATCTCTTTTCTCGGCATGGAGTTGGATTCGGTCAGTCAGACAGCATGCATCACCCAGGAATGTGCTCACTCAACACAGATGGCACATTTGGGGCCGGGACATTCCGCCTAGTGAGCCTGCTCGCAGAGACACTGTGCAGGGTCAGGGAGGATGAGGAGCAGTTCTTGTTAGTGGCTCTCAGAGAACAGCCCCTATGGGCAGCCCTTTATTGGAGGCTTGCAAACTCTGGCAAACTCTCCAACCACTAGGCCATGACTTCCCCGTGGATAAAACTCAGAGCTTCAGGACCTCAGAACAGCTTTTTGTCTGTCACGGTGGACACCAGAAGGGGAAAGCTGTTTCTAAGCAAAGGATGGCCCACTGGATATGGATGCCATCACCTTGGCCTATGAAGCAAAAGGTGTGCCCTGCCCCCTCATGTTGCGTGCTCACTCCACTAGGGGTGTCGCATCATCCTGGACGCTGGCTCTTGTGGTGACTCCCTAACAGACATCTGTAGAGCTGCAGGCTGGGCGACTCCCAACACACTAAGTTCTATAGCCTGTGTTTCGAACTGGTTTCCTCCTGTGTTCTCACCTCAAATGGTTAGTGGCAATGAGAGGCCCTGTTCAGAGTCTGCTTGCAGTGTCCTAGACACCTAGTATTCCAGAGAGTCCCCTAACCGGGCAGATCCTGTTGAGTCCTCCAGCAATCCAGAGGCCAGACGTGGCAGAGCATCTGGCACCAGGCCTTTTTTCTCCAGTGAATTCCTGAAATCTGGTGTTAGGCTTGTGTCCATATGAGTGACCTGGTTGAAGTCCCATATGTGTATCTCCACGGTACACCCACTAAGAACACCCCTGGCAGACCACAGTTTGCAGTCTCTAAATTACACAGTCATGAGCTGTCCTAGAGACTTCCATGTGTAGTAGGGCACCTCGGGGTTACTCCACATGAGGAAATGTCACTTAACCCCCCTTTCCCAGTGTTATCCAAGTCCTACTGTTGAGTTGCAAGGAACAACTGAAGTTGACCTTCTCTGTGTAAAGCCCGGTCCTATACTCTACCTTGTAGGAAGGCCTATAAGGAGGCCTGCACAGGGCACTGGAGGGGACAAAACCTGTGGCATGTAGGTAGGGATGAGCTCACCACTGCCAGTGCAAATGCAACCAGGAAAAAAAATGAATCAATGATCAGCCCCTGAAATTATAATTTGTGTGAGAAGGAATAAAATTTTTTGGTGTTTTACTGCAACTAGTGTTCATTTCAGCTGAAAACTGCAGTGAATTGTATGTGTATTACGAGTTTAGCAAAAAAATTATATAGAAATTAGATCTTCAAATTACCTTTTTATTCTTACTCTCATGTCCTGATCAGTGGTCCAAATAATGGCTCAGCTCTAAATTGAAAGTAAACTTCTGAACTGGTCTGAGGGCAGTTTGTCAGTCCCACATACAGTAAAATCTAGAAAATTAAACAAAGAGCATTGTTGACACCCAATACTCATTCTGAATGCTAGAGAAAATAAATATGTGATTTTTTTTCCTCTCATCTTCTCACTGGGACGTATTACATCATATCTATCTTATCTAATCTCGAAAACCTTGCACTAAAATAACTTTTTACTATTCTATCAAATTATTAATCACTTGCTTAGTAGCCTAATCACAGCAAAAGGCACGTATTGCTATTGTATTTAACTGTCTTTAGTGGGGTAAAAAAAATAATAACAATAAAAATAAATAAAAGGGGTTAAAAAAAACTATTTTAAACCTGGAAATCAAAAACAACAACAGCAAAAGTCTTTTAGAATAGTAAAAAAAAAAAAATTTGATTGCTTGTTTATGTTCCTGAAGTCTTGATGTAATGTAGACACCATATAAAACACATAATTTGATTTTAGAAAGACTTACCCCATTTCCATTTATGAAGGGGCACAATAAATGATAATGCCAACCAACCATCTCTATAAAGAATGTCTCTTAAGCTAATTTGAATGCTTCTGAAGCACTGGCTTCAATCGTGATGAATTTAATCAAATTCTTTATGGTCATGGGAAAAACAAAAGCCAATGACATTTCATTATATTTTGCTCCATGTTGTAGTAAATCCTGACTATATGGAATACGAAGAGGCTGCTGACATAAGCTGTTAGTAAATCTGGCCAATTAGCTGTAAGTCTTATCAAAGATCATTAGCAAAGTATGTTTCTTTTTTATTAGTTTATTGATGTTGTTTCTGTTCATCAGTTGTTAAAATTTTACACATGGGCTGAGCAGTTCATGAACCCAAACAGTGACATCAATTGCCCCTAATGTCATTAAATGTAGTGAGCGTTACTTAGAAATGTCATTTCCTGACCTTTCTCAAATAGGCCACTTACCTTCTCTAGAAAACCTCCAAGATCAATTTTAAAGCTTTTACCAACCATGTCATGCTTTCAACCTCCGTGTCTCTCTTGTTTTCTCTGTTTCTCAGATATTCTTTAATTCCCTCCGGACAGTCTGAGCATTTTATCGACATTATAAATTAAAAAACAGTTCCACTTGGACAACAACAGACAGGCCCCAGTCAATACAACTTTAATGAAACCTCCCATTTGTATCTAAAATAACTGAAATGTCACTGAACTGTCAATAAGAACAGAAAACAGCCAGAAGATTTAGCCAAGAATATCCAAAGGGCGGTTTGAAATAATGTCCCAGGCCTTTTCAGGTGAATTCAGCTTCACCACAAAATCTTACAATATGAATGGTTAGCTATATTTGAAATGGGTAGTAAGTTTAAATAATAATATGTATAAATAAATGTTAATAAATACTTTAAAAGATGTACTGTATATATTCTTTAGACATTGGCAGCATTCATTCATAAAATGATTATCTTCTGGTTATACTGGTTATAAATCCACATGTGGGCTGCATTTAAGCACACTTCCAACATTTTAAAGGGTCAGTTCAAATGGAGTGAAGTTTGTCAGAAAATCCTCCCCTGAGATACTGTTTTTGACTCACAAAGGCATAAGAAGACATTCGAGCCTTATTGTCACATGACAGTCTACTGGCAAACAATAAATGAGATTCCTAGAATGAACAGGAGAATCTATTTCTTTACCTGACAGCTAAATGACTGAAGACATTGCAGTGGGAATGGCATATAGTGACTGATGAATGAACAACAAATGACTTCACAACAATTAATTGGTTGACATGGGACCATTTCAGTGGATGAATCATGATATGCCGATGACTTGGATCGGAGAACCTGTAGACAAAACTTCTGAAACATGATGCTGCACGACTGACATTTGTTTGATGAATAGGTGTAATGGGTATTGACATGAATAATTGTTTTGTCATACTGATTAACTTATTGTCTGCACTTTACAATATAATTTAGTAATAATAAAGAGAAGGAAAGAAAAAATTTAGAAAAAATTTAGAAAAAAAAAAAATATATATATATATATACTTCTAAACTAATAGCAGTACCTTTTTAAAGGGTTCGTAATTACTGTGAAGTATAATGAAGCAACAGTACAAAGCCTTTTCTGCTTTGTGCATAATCACAGATCTGTTGTGTTAGTTCTCACATACACACACTTGATGAGAAATTCTCTCTGTTCTTATCCCAGTCTCTTTTCTTCTGGAAAGTGGGTCTTTGAAATAAGATGTTTCATCTTGCATATAAGAACACTGCTCACACAAAAAAATTTTCCTGATATTTTTCTTTCTTTCTTTTTTTCTTTCTTTGCCTTAATTTATTTGTTTGCTTTTCTTCTTTTGCTTTTTACTTATATTTTCCACAGCTTCATTTCATTTTATTTTCAGTTTTTCTATCACAGAGAAATATATAGAAACCTGTTTCCAACACTGAATAAAAAAGACTGTGTTTTTATCTCACAATTTGGAAGATGGATGGATGATGGATTGATTTTGTCATGAGTCCGGACCCGGTGTTCCTCCCTCTCACCACCAGAGGGTGACACTTCCCCATCTCCCGGACTCATTCATCATTCACATACACCTGGTTCACTCGGTACACCTGTTTTGCATCCGCTCACTCACGCCAGATCATTCACAGCTGATTCCCATTTTGTTCACCCACATATATTCTCCTCTCTCCCACCACTCGGCCTGGCTGGATTAATTGTATTCGTTAATGTTGATGGTTAATTCTAGTGTTTCTCGAGTTGTGTTTGGTTTCCCAGTGATCTTGTTTATGCCAGTTTTGTTTTGCCTTGTTGGCCTTTTTGTTCTTTTTATATTAAAGTGTCTCTTCCCTGCATTTGGACCCAGAATTTGCTCTTTCCACGGCGCTGTCTCTACCGCGCCGTGACAGAATCCAGGCAGCAAGGATGGGTCCAGCAGGGAGGATCCTCGATGTCCGCCAGGGAGTTCGGAAGTATCGAGGATTATGCTTGGGACTTCGTGGGGACGGCTCGGCAGTCAGCGACAGAGAAGACCTGTCTAATGGTCTTCTTCTGGGGAGGTCTGGCCGAGCCCTTTAAATCTTCTATGCCATACTGGCACCCCGACGAGACGCTGGAGGACTACGTGAACCTGGCTCTGGAGGTGAGTGGCTCAGCTGTCAGGGTGGGGGTGCTGACCCAGGAAGTTCCCAGCGAGGCGGTGGGTGCCGTCGACGAGTCCCCAGAGGAGGCGGTGGGTGCCGTCGACGAGTCCCCAGAGGAGGAGGCGGCGGGTGCCGCTCACGAGTCCCCCGAGGAGGAGGCGGCGGGTGCCGCTCACGAGTCCCCCGAGGAGGAGGCGGCGGGTGCCGCTCAGGAGTTCCCCGAGGAGGCGAGGCTTGCCGCTCACGAGTTCCCCGAGGAGGAGGCGGCGGGTGCCGCTCACGAGTCCCCTGAGGAGGCGGGGCTTGCCGCTCACGAGTCCCCCGAGGAGGAGGCGGCGGGTGCCGCTCAGGAGTTCCCCGAGGAGGCGAGGCTTGCCGGTCATGAGTTCCCCGAGGAGGAGGCGGCGGGTGCCGCTCACGAGTCCCCTGAGGAGGTGGGGCTTGCCGCTCACGAGTCCCCCGAGGAGGTGGGGCTTGCCGCTCACGAGTCCCCCGAGGAGGAGGCGGCGGGTGCCGCTCACGAGTCCCCCGAGGAGGAGGCGGCGGGTGCCGCTCACGAGTCCCCCGAGGAGGAGGCGGCGGGTGCCGCTCACGAGTCCCCCGAGGAGGAGGCGGCGGGTGCCGCTCAGGAGTTCCCCGAGGAGGCGAGGCTTGTCGCTCACGAGTTCCCCGAGGAGGCGAGGCTTGCCGCTCACGAGCCCCCAGAGGAGGCGGCGGGTGCCGCTCACGAGCCCCCAGAGGAGGCGGGGCTTGCCGCTCACGAGCCCCCAGAGGAGGCGGGGCTTGCCGCTCACGAGTCACAGAGGCGGCGTTGTCCACTCATGGTCGTGGTTCTGCCCTGGGTTCCCACACCACCGGCTCTGCCTCAGTCCCCAGGCCCCCCTCCAGCACACGGACCTGGACCCCCAGCCCCCCGCACGGCCCCTCCCCTTGGGTGGGGGCCGCTGGAACGTCTGGAATCCGTTCCTTAGGGGAGGGGTTCTGTCATGAGTCCGGACCCGGTGTTCCTCCCTCTCACCACCAGAGGGTGACACTTCCCCATCTCCCGGACTCATTCATCATTCACATACACCTGGTTCACTCGGTACACCTGTTTTGCATCCGCTCACTCACGCCAGATCATTCACAGCTGATTCCCATTTTGTTCACCCACATATATTCTCCTCTCTCCCACCACTCGGCCTGCCTGGATTAATTGTATTCGTTAATGTTGATGGTTAATTCTAGTGTTTCTCGAGTTGTGTTTGGTTTCCCAGTGATCTTGTTTATGCCAGTTTTGTTTTGCCTTGTTGGCCTTTTTGTTCTTTTTATATTAAAGTGTCTCTTCCCTGCATTTGGACCCAGAATTTGCTCTTTCCACGGCGCTGTCTCTACCGCGCCGTGACAGATTTTTCTCAGAATTACGATAATTATGTTTACATATAGAATTCAAAGGAAAAACATCTATGAATTGTGAGAGCAAATTTTACAAATACCCTTTTATTATTTTTTATTATTATTATTTTATTGCAGAAATGGGCTTCCATCGAAATCTAGATATGATATTTCATGCAGTCTAATTTAAATCAAATTTTAAGAAAATGTGAAGTGGTCAAAAAAATAAATGAATAAAAGTCTGAATCTACTATGATTTTATATGGTGCCTAAAGATAAAACTTAAAGGCATAGTTCACCCAAAATCAAAACTCTTTGATAATTTACTCACCTTAATGTTTGTTCCAAAGCTGTATGTTAATTTCTTATCTGAAGACAAATAAAGATACTTTAAGATGGTTTTGTCTGTTTAGTTCATAGAATGACAGTTAGTGGTGTCCAAAACAACAGGACAACAGGATTTGGGGACAAATAATAATAGAAAGAATTAAGACACAAATATTTTTGTTCTTGTTGTTTTTTTTTTTTTTTTTTTTTTTTTTTACCTTTTATACCAGGTCTCTGCTTATAAGAGCATTATCAAGATAGAACAGGAAAGGAAATTTATCTGCCTTAAGCGATGACTGTATCAAGACTACTTGATATTTGAATATTAATGCAATATCTACAGACAAATAATTATTTTCTTTGTATAGTGAAACTGAACTTGCTTATTCTCCCATACAAAATAAAGCCTATATTGCAATTATAGACCATTAGCCTCATGTGATTCAGCACATGTAGCGGGAGAACTTTAGTTCATGTCACACTGACCACTGAATCATCTCACCAATGGACAGCTCTGGTTAGCTTCAATTTCAGCTCAGAACCTGCTCTACCATTGATTACAGAAGAGCACATCTTCTGCTCATGTAATGGATATAACAGCAGGTGGGGGCATTCCATCTGAGCAAAGAGACTCAGGACACAAAGCTTCCCATCTTCAATCTCCCTCTATCAGTGCAGATGACAGAAAGAGCCTTTCATTGCAGAGGAGCACAATAACATTACAAGCTTTCCTGTTAGTAAAAAAATAAAATAAAAAATACTGTCCAAGTCATTTTCAGCATATATATATATATATATATATATATATATATATATATATATATATATATATATATATATATATATATATATATATATATTAAGTTTTTGAGTCATTCATTTTAATCTTTTCTTGAAAATTTTTCATGAAATTGGTAAAAACACTTTTTGGTAATGAAAGTGCAAATGTGTAACAGGACTAACATAACTTTTGGAAAAGAAAGTGTTACACTTTATATTAGATTTATTATATATTTTTTCTTATGTTACACAGTAGAGGTCAGTAAGTTAGGCTTCACATATAAATTGAGCTTGGTGTCCTGGGCTGCATGTCCCAAAAGCTTCATAATCATAAGAAGTTCGTAAAATCTATCATAGGACTGATGCTAATATTACGGTCTGTTTCCCAAAAGCATTGTAAGTTAAGGAGCACTTGAAAATCATTGTAGATCGATGAGTGCTCTGGAGTAATCATAAATCCCTAAGTGCATTGTAAAGGCTGATTTATACTTCCGAGTCAGACCTATGCCGTTGCTTTTACGCCGTAGGCTATGCGTCAGTTTTCATTTATACTTCTGCGTCATTGTCCACATCGACGTGCAGTACACATACAAACCACTAGTATGTAGAGTCCACAGGCATATTGCTAGTGACAACCGCAAACCATGGCAAAAGCCTAAGAAGAAGCGGCTCGTCTGAGAAGCATTATAATAATTGACACCCTTTTAGATTTTTGGAAAGGTGCACGTCAGACTACGGCATAGGCTACATTTTAGGATGTGCGTCTATGAGTAGGCTACAGAGTAGGTTCAATGCAGAAGTATAAATCAGAGTTAAGAAGACAAATTTATGTGGTCACCTGCAGGACAATTGGCAGATTGCACCTTTAACTTTATTCAAGTGCGATGTGATTATAATATAAGGATTTGATTGTGCTTTATCGGACACTTTATTACTGTATTAATTTATAAATTAAATAATTAAAAAGGGTAGAAAATAGAAATACACATCTAATTTAAATTACTGAACAAAAATAAAAAATAAATGGATAAAAGAAGTAATGTAGGAAATATGCTTCAAAGACTGGGGGAAAAAAATCTGTCAATGAGTTGCTGTTGTACATGAATGGAAAACCAGCTATGTACTGGACCCGTACTCTCTCTCTCTCTCTCTCTCTTTCTCTCTCTCTCTCTCTCTCTCTCTCTCTCTACTGTATATAGTCATATTATAGATTATTATGTATACTATAATATTGTATTGTATTATAGCCTAGTTATTACATCCAAGTTGTCTGTCTGGAACGCGGCATTAGGTTAACATTTCAATAAAAGATTGTGTACTACAATTAAGAGCCTTTCTATAAGGTGACACTTCAGCATTTGACAAACAGATAGCGACTTAAAGCACAGCTACGTGCAATTGCTTTAAGTGCATTTTTGGGAAACACACATGAAAGAATAAGAAACTATTGTAAAATAACTGGCCCAGAATGTTGCATTTTATATTGTGGACAATTACTGAGGAGTTACCATGTAAGTACACTGGTACTAAAGTGGTGCACCAACTCAACTCCTCTCACTTTACATATCCGTAAACCTACCCAACTCCACCTCCTGTATCCCATTTCCACCCCTAAACCTACCCATCTCCACCCCTTGGATCCCATTTCAATCCCTAAACCTACACATGTCCACCCCTTGGATCGTTTTGTAACGGTAGCAGGCCCGAAGAAACTTAAATAAAACGTTTAATTTAACTATACACAGTTCGGGCGCCAGACAAGCTTAATCTTGTCAAAATACAAATGCTATTTGTTGCTTTTTACCACGGAATGTCTCTATTAGCCACCGATTACAAACGTAAATCAGTCTCACACAAAGAAAGTTAACGTTCACAGATATATATTTTAACCAAACTAACAAGGAAACAAAAACAAACAAATAATTCACAAGTTCATTGTCATGTTATATAGGTATATTTTAACAATGAATAAAACAAAACACCAACAAAGGAGATGAAAAATAAATAGGAAAAAAAGATAATGCACCCTTAGTTTCCCACATTATTTCCTCAACATGGGGTACTGGAAACAGAAAGGATGAAAGAGTATAAAGAGATCACCTTAGTTTCAATTCAAAATAAAAAAACATACGTTCTTCAATACATAAAAAACGCATTACAAGGAGAAAAGAAAAAAAATATATAAATACTTTTACATGCTGAATCAAACCAAACACCAGGAAATGGAAAAAGTCACTGCCTTACTGTGCTTGAATGTTCAGGTATGTTTGCGTGTTAGTGTAGTGTGTGTGTTTGTGAGGAGAGCTGAGCTCGGGCCGATAATGGCAGGGAGGAAACTGTTTTTTTTTTTGTCGGTTGGAGTCTTTTAAACTAAGGAAGTTTAAACAGGAGTTTGTTCACCTAAGCAGCTCACTCGCTCTCGTCAGCCCCAAAGACCCTGCAACCAGCAGCCGAGAGTGCATGCCGCACTACAGAGATCGCCATGGAAACTCGCTTCCGCTTCAGCGACCTAGACTGGCTCAAACAGCAGCGATGTGTTCAGTCTCACCAAGTAGGCGGTTGTCTCAGGTAATCGGTTTTCTCTCTCGCTCTTTCCTTCTCTGACTTCTCTCCTTTTTTCGTTCCTCGTATAACACCTTTCCAATTTCCGGTTAATTTACTTCCCTCCACCATCCAGCCACACAGCAAAAAAAAAAAACTGCCACAGTTTTCGACCCTAAACCTACCCATCTGCACCACCTGTATCCCATTTCCATCCCTTAACTTACCAATCTCCACCCCTTGGATAATTTTTGATCCTAAACCTACAAATCTCCACCGGCTGTATCCCATTTCCACCCCTTAATCTACCCATCTCCACACCTGGGATCCCATTCCCACCCCTAAACCTACACATCTCCACCCCTTGGATCGTTTTCCAACCTAACCCTAAATTCCACCCCCTGTATCCCATTTTCACCACTAAACCTACCCATGTCCACCCCTTGAATCGTTTTCCACCCTAAACCAACCCAACTCCACCCCATTTATCCCATTTCCACCCCTAAATCTACCCATTTCCACCCCTTGGATCATTTTCCTCCCTAAACCTACCCATCTCCACCCCTTGGATCGTTTTCCACCCTAACCCTAATCCCAAACCCCTGCATCCCATTTCCAGCCCTAAACCTACATATCTCCACTCCTGAGATCCCATTTCCACCCCTAAACTTACACATCTCCACCCCTTGGGTACGATTTCTACCCCTAAACCTACACATCTCCAGCCCTTGGATCATTTTCCACCATAAACCAACCCAACTCCACCCCATTTATCCCATTTCCACCCCTAAATCTACCCATTTCCACCCCTTGGATCATTTTAATCCCTAAACCTACCCATCTCCACCCCTTGGATCCCATTTGCACCCCTAAACCTACCCATCTCCACCCCTTGGATCGTTTTCCACCCTAACCCTGATCCCAAACCCCTGCATCCCATTTCCAGCCCTAAACCTACATATCTCCACTCCTGAGATCCCATTTCCACCCCTAAACTTACACATCTCTACCCCTTGGGTACGATTTCTACCCCTAAACCTACACATTCTCAGCCCTTGGATCGTTTTCCACCATAAACCTACCCATCTCCACCCCGTTTATCCCATTTCCACCCCTAAACCTACCCATTTCCGCCCCTTGGATCATTTTCCACCTTTAACCTACCCATCTCCACCCCCTGTATCCCATTTCCAGCCCAAAATATACCCATCTCCACACCTGGGATCCCATTTCAACACTTATCCGGTGAAAATGACTCATAACGCATATATGCATTAATGGACTCAGGACGGTTAACCTACGCATCTCCACCCCTTGGATCCCATTTCCAGCCCTAAACCTACGCATCTCTACCTCTTGGTTCGTTTTCAAACCTAAACCTACCCATCTCCACTCCCTGTATCCTATTTCCACCCCTAAACCTACCCATCTCCACAACTGGGATCCCATTTCCACCCCTAAACCTACACATTTACACTCATTGGATCGTTTTCCACCCTAAACCTACCCATTTCAACCCCCTGTATATAATTTCCACCATTAAACCTAAACATGTCCACTCCTTGGATCGTTTTCCACCCTAAACCTACCCATTTCAACCCCCTGTATCCTATTTCATCCCCTAAACTTACCCATCTCCACCCCCTGTATCCCATTCCCACCCCTAAACCTACACATCTCCACCCCTTGGATCGTTTTCCAACCTAACCCTAAATTCCACCCCCTGTATCCCATTTTCACCACTAAACCTACCCATGTCCACCCCTTGAATCGTTTTCCACCCTAAACCAACCCAATTCCACCCCATTTATCCCATTTCCACCCCTAAATCTACCCATTTCCACCCCTTGGATCATTTTCCTCCCTAAACCTACCCATTTCCACCCCTTGGATCATTTTAATCCCTAAACCTACCCATCTCCACCCCTTGGATCCCATTTGCACCCCTAAACCTACCCATCTCCACCCCTTGGATCGTTTTCCACCCTAACCCTGATCCCAAACCCCTGCATCCCATTTCCAGCCCTAAACCTACATATCTCCACTCCTGAGATCCCATTTCCACCCCTAAACTTACACATCTCTACCCCTTGGGTACGATTTCTACCCCTAAACCTACACATTCTCAGCCCTTGGATCGTTTTCCACCATAAACCTACCCATCTCCACCCCGTTTATCCCATTTCCACCCCTAAACCTACCCATTTCCGCCCCTTGGATCATTTTCCACCTTTAACCTACCCATCTCCACCCCCTGTATCCATTTCCAGCCCAAAATATACCCATCTCCACACCTGGGATCCCATTTCAACACTTATCCGGTGAAAATGACTCATAACGCATATATGCATTAATGGACTCAGGACGGTTAACCTACGCATCTCCACCCCTTGGATCCCATTTCCAGCCCTAAACCTACGCATCTCTACCTCTTGGTTCGTTTTCAAACCTAAACCTACCCATCTCCACTCCCTGTATCCTATTTCCACCCCTAAACCTACCCATCTCCACAACTGGGATCCCATTTCCACCCCTAAACCTACACATTTACACTCATTGGATCGTTTTCCACCCTAAACCTACCCATTTCAACCCCCTGTATCCTATTTCATCCCCTAAACTTACCCATCTCCACCCCCTGTATCACATTTCCACCCCTAAACCTACCCATCTCCACCCCTTTGTTCCCATTTCCACCCATAAACCTTCACATATCCATGTAAGTACACTAGTACTAAAGTGGTGCACCAAATCCATAAACCTACCCAACTTCACCTCCTGTATCCCATTTCCACACCTAAACCACCCATCTCCACCCCTTGGATCCCATTTCAATCCATAAACCTACACGTGTACCTCTTGGATCGTTTTACACCCTAAACCTACCCATCTCCACAACCTGTATCCCATTTCCACCCCTAAACTTACCCATCTCCACCCCTTGTGTCCCATTTCCATCACTAAACGTACACATCTCCACACCTTGGATCATTTTCCACCTTAAACCTACCCAACTTCACCTCCTGTATCCAATTTCCACACCTAAACCTACCCATCTCCACACCTGGGATCCCATTTCCACCCCTAAACCTACGCATCTCTATCCCTTGGATCGTTTTCCACCCTAAACTTACCCATCTCCACCCCCTGTATCCATTTTCCAACCCTAAACCTACCCATCTCCACGACCTGTATCCCATTTCCAGCCCTAAACCTACCTATCTCCACACCTGGGATCCCATTTCCACCCCTAAACCTACGCATCTCTATCCCTTGGATCGTTTTCCACCCTAAACGTACCTATCTCCACCCCCTGTATCCATTTTCCAACCCTAAACCTACCCATCTCCACGACCTGTATCCCATTTCCAGCCCTAAACCTACCTATCTCCACACCTGGGATCCCATTTCCACCGCTAAACCTACACATCTCCACGCCTTGGATCATTGTCCACCCTAAACCTACCCATCTCCACCCCCTGTATCACATTTCCACCCCTAAACCTACCCATCTCCCCCCCTTTGTTCCCATTTCCACCCCTAAACCTACACATATCCATGTAAGTACACTGGTACTAAAGTGGTGCACCAACTCAACTCTTCTCACTTTACATATCCATAAACCTACCCAACTTCACCTCCTGTATCCCATTTCCACACCTAAACCACCCATCTCCAGCCCTTGGATCCCATTTCAATCCATAAACCTACACGTGTACCCCTTGGATCGTTTTCCACCCTAAACCTACCCATCTCCACAACCTGTATCCCATTTCCACCCCTAAACTTACCCATCTCCACCCCTTGTGTCCCATTTCCATCACTAAACGTACACATCTCCACACCTAGGATCATTTTCCACCTTAAACCTACCCAACTTCACCTCCTGTATCCAATTTCCACACCTAAACCTACCCATCTCCACACCTGGTATCCCATTTCCACCCCTAAACCTACGCATCTCTATCCCTTGGATCGTTTTCCACCTTAAACTTACCCATCTCCACCCCCTGTATCCAATTTCCAACCCTAAACCTACCCATCTGCACGCCCTGTATCCAATTTCCAACCCTAAACCTACCCATCTCCACGCCCTGTATCCCATTTCCAGCCCTAAACCTACCTATCTCCACACCTGGGATCCCATTTCCACCCCTAAACCTACACATCTCCACGCCTTGGATCATTGTCCACCCTAAACCTACCCATCTCCACCCCCTGTATCCCATTTCCATCCCTAAACCTACACATCTCCACCCCTTTGTTCCCATTTCCACACCTAAACCTACACATATCCATGTAAGTACACTTGTACTAAAGTGGTGCACTAACTCAGCTCCTCTCACTTTACATATCCATAAACCTAACCAACTTCACCTCCTGTATCCCATTTCCACACCTAAACCTACCCATCTCCACCCCTTGGATCCCATTTCAATCCATAAACCTACACATGTCCACCACTTGGATCGATTTCCACCCTAAACCTACCCATCTCCTCAACCTGTATCCCATTTCCACCCCTAAACTTACCCATCTCCACCCCCTGTGTCCCATTTCCAGCCCTAAACTTACACATCTCAACCCCTTGGATAAATTTCCACCTTAAACCAACCCATCTCCACCCCATGTATCCCATTTCCAGCCAAAAATCTAACAATCTCCACACCTGGGATCCCATTTCCACCCCTAAACCTACCCATCTCCACCCCTTGGATCCGATTTCCACCCCTATCCCTAAACATCTCCACCCATTGGATAGTTTTCCACCCCTAAACCTACACATCTCCACCCCTTGGATCCCATTTCTACACCTAAACCTACACATCTCTACCCCTTGGATCACTGTCCACCCTAAACCCACCCATCTACACCCCCTGTATCCCATTTCCACCCCTAAACCTACCAATTTCCATCCCCTGTATCCCATTTCAACCCCTAAACCTACCCATCTCCACCCCTTTGTTCCCATTTCCACCCCTAAACCTACACATATCCACAGCTTGGATCTTTTTACACCCTAACCCTAAACTCCACACCCTGTATCCCATTTCCATCCATAAACCTACACATATCCACCCCTTAGATCGTTTTCCATCCTATACCTATACTCCACCCCTTGGATCCCATTTCCATACCTAAACCTACACATATCCACCCCTCAGATCGTTTTCCATCCTATACCTATACTCCACACCTATGATCCCATTTCCATACCTAAACCTACACTTCTCCACCCCTTTGTTCCCATTTCCACCCCTAAACCTACACATCTCCACCCCTTGGACCATTTTCCACCCTAAACCTACCCATCTCCACCCCTTTGGTCTCATTTGCACCCCTAAACATACACATCTCCACCCCTTGAATCGTTTTCCACCCTAACCCTAATCTCCACCCTCTGTTTCCCATTTCCACCCTAGGGATGGGTACAGAAACCCGGTATTAAAATGGCCCCGGCGCTAAATTATGAAAGACCTTAGTATCAGTAAGATCTGACGGTATCGGTTCTGCTTTTGGTACTGGAGGGGAAAAAATGTATGTACTATGTATTTTTGCTTATTATCATGCACATTTTATCTTACCAAACATTTCTAATTTGAGATATTATTAAGACGTTTGTCTGTGAAATCTGCGAGATCTCTCATGCGTGCCGCGGAGGCTGTCTGTCAGTCACACACACACACAACAAGAATGAGCGCGGGGCACACACACGCATAAGGGGCTGTTCACATATCGCATCTTTTGCATGCTCAAGTTCGTTATTTCAAATGACATCTCAACTTTTCAGAATGCCGCAAGCGGACCGTGGGTCATGTAACTTCCTCACCTTTTCCGTAACAACGTTGAAAGCTCAGCCAAGATAAAAGAACAGCTGATAGCTGTATGTGGATTTTTAAATTTATTTAGTAGCAGTGCTACTGCAAGCAGTTTGTAGTGCTGCAAATCCATTTAACCATTGCTGAAATTTCTGCATCTTCATGGAGAGAGCAGGTCATGGTTGCTTAGCAATGGCAGACTCCTCAGGAGTGCAAGTGCCAGAAAGCTTTGGGGAAAAAATATCAGAAAGCTGCGTGCCTAGCTTTTTCCACGTGATTTTAGTCGCGATATGTGAACGGCCCCTTACAGTATGAAAACTCCTGCTTAATACAAAGAGTGACGATGGCGAAGACAGTTAAAGACGGTTAACCACTTATACTTCTACTGAAGTATAAGTGGTTATACTTCACTAGAGTTGATGCAGACAATGCTGGTTGTCATAAGTGCAACAAAAATTTTGCATGTAAGGGCGGAAATACAAGAAATCTGTCAAAGCATCTGTCAAAAGTGCATTATGTGCAGACAGAGAAATGCCAAAGTTTTTGACTGCCTAACACAACACAGAGTAACACAACACAAAGTACGGATAAGAATACTGGACCGTTAAGCAGTATCGATAAGAGTAGTAATACCATTAAAACCTTAACGATACCCATCCCTATCCACCCCTAAACCTACCCATCTCCACCCCCTGGATCAAATGGTTCCAATTACTCTTATACATATTGTTGTTACAAAATGTAGTTATATACAGTATGTCCTGGTACACATTTTAACCATTCGCAGGATTGTTACATGTGTGTAGTTACAGAAATATTTCAGCTATATATACTATGTACCAATGTGTACAGTACTTACAAAGTAACTACATATGTATGTAGTATGTAACCACAGTTTAAGTACAGAGGAATATAAATTGGAACCGAATGTTTTAATCATTTTGAAAGAAAGAAACAAAGAAAGAAAGAAAGAAAGATCAATTTTATTTTTAACATATGAAGTAATTCAACTAGATGGCAATAAAAGGCTGTGAGAAAGGTTGTGAAATCTTATGGTGCTATTCATGAATGAATAATTCATTACATTTATTAACATTTTTTATTTCACCATTTATTTATTTTTTGGTATTTTATTATTATTATTATTATTATTATTACCTTGACAAATTTAAACACATTTTTTTTATTTTATTAATAATAATAATAATAATAAAGACATTTAAAATGTTAATATTTACATACTGCAAAGGTTACCTTAGATATTTTTTTTTTTCTGAGTCATTCATTTTAATATTTTAATCATGAAAATGGTATAAAAAAAATTTCAAAACCAAATGCAAAGGGTACATTTTATTATTGTTTTATGATTTCTGCTGTAGATCTAAATAATGTGCATATTACTGTAGCATTTTGGTTGTTGTTGTTTTTTTCGTTTTTTTTTTTTCGTTTTTTTTTTTTTTACCGAGTGTGACATTACAATGCATTGTACTGGATCAGTGCATCTTATGAAAACACTTCTCACCTACAAACCATGTGTTTAGCCTCCTCTATTGATGTGTGGTAGACAGTCTAAGTGGTGTAAAAAGAGCAGCCAGGGAACATCTCGTTATACTATGGGTGTTAATGACCATTTGTTACCATCTGCCCCCTGTCCTGCAACGAGAGGGCACAATTACATCCCCAATAGAGAAATCAATTAAAAGACAATTTGTTGAACATCTTACAAAATATACAATATGCAGTCTGACAACAGGCCTCAGCTAATTGAATTCACATCTATACATTTGTATTCGGCTCATGAGAAGATTATGGCCTGATTCCCAGTTTTGGTGATTGCGGATATATTTGTTGTGTTGAGTCGGAGGCTGGAAACCCGATCCGTAGGCTGGTATTTCTAATCAAAACTGAAGAGACTTAGCCTGCACAGACCTCCCTCCCTCATTAAGGCAATGTGTTACGTGGATTGATTTAATGTTGACTTTCATTAATGGGATAGAATAATTCATATTTACACTGGACTTTTCACCAAACTCTGCCTTCTTAAGATGTGGACTATGCAAAATACAGCCTGACTTGGAAGCAAATTTACACTGCTGTCAGGAGGTGGGAATGACAGCTCATCTGCTTCAATAAGCCTCAAACTGTTCCTGGAATCCAATGTGTAATCTAATAGATCTCATAGACATTCATCCCATGTGTGGCTTCAGTCTAATTACTGTATCTTGGCAACATTTATTTCCCACAGAGCCACATCTAAGCCTGTCGTCTGACTTCATTTATTTTAAAAAGTAAACATCATATCAAGTAGAATAGAATGGTGTTGAACCCCCTCCCTTCCCCCATCCCTCACCCAAGGAAAATCTAATTATATTTGATTTATAAATAAATTATGTTGCTCCATCAATATGCAGTATATTTTACGTAAAATTGATGGACCAGCATAATTTGTGTAAAACTGATGTTTGTTAAAAGTCAAGTTAACACAGGTTTGGGGTAAAAGCCCCCAGCAAAAGACCAGCAGGGGCATATATAACAGTGATATGGCAAAAATGATCCCCCATATGCAGTTTCCTTTGGATATAGCAACGTATATATTTGAACATTTATGTATTCCATTTCAACAAATGGTTCACTGGTCACGAAGCATGTGTATGCGCAATTAACACTTTCATGAAAAAAATAATAATTTACTAAAACAATTCATACAAAATCTTACTAAACTAAACTAAAACCACATATAAAAAACTGCACATTTTCATGAACAAATCATGATTCAACAAAAAAAAAAGAATTGCAGTAAAATTATTCAAATAAATAAAAATGTGTAATACAACGGACTCGGGAACAGAAGGTTAATGATACAGCATATATTGAAAACAGAAATAGAAGCAAGCAGGGTGAGATTAAGGTGAGTAGATCCGCAGAAGGCTTTGATTATGGTTTTGATGACTGGAATTGACATGAGATATCTTTGTAGCGACAGTGGGGAGAACAGGATGGAGGAATCGTTGCACACACCTTGGGGGTAACACTGGTGAGATCAATGGAAGAGGGATTGCTGGAGGAATGATGGAGAAACGGGCTGGCAAAGAGGTAAGTAAAAAGGTTAGTATGAACATCACTGCTAGTAGCTTGAGACCGGAGTGGGTCTGTATAGTAGCTACAAGATCAGACAAATGAAGTGACTGAGGTGTGTGCTTGTATGTGGTGGTGAATGAATGAGATGAGGTGCGGGTGATTAAATGATTGGATTGTGTACAGGTGCTGGTGATTAATGCTCGAGTGAGGGAGTGCGCTGTCGGTGTTGAGCCTGACCGACTTGTGACAAAATGTAGGAAGAACTGAAACCATACATACACAAAACTCACAATTGTCATTGGTGATATTCTTCTTTTTAGCATAACTTCTGTTTTTGTTTTTGTTTTGTTTTGTTTTGTTTAATAGTTACCTAGAAACGTCTTGGTTGCGTACGTAACCCTCGTTCCCTGATGGAGGGAATGGAGACATTATGTCGACCGACAAATGGGGTCTCACTTGGGAGGCCAATCATCTCTGATTTTAAGAGAAAACGCCAATAAAAATTGGCTAGTGGATTAACACACCTGAGCCACTCCCCGTGCCAACGGGTATAAATAGGGCGACAGGTGCATCCACTCATTAGGTTTTACGCTGAGGAGCCGAGAACGTGTCCCGGCAACAGCGAATGGTTCAAGGTTTTGGCATGGGGACATAACGTCTCCATTCCCTCCATCAGGGAATGAGGGTTACGTACGTAACCGAGACGTTCCCTATCTGTCGGTCACTACGAGTTATGTCGACCAACAAATGAGGTCCTATAGAAAACGCCACAACCTGAACCTCGTCACAACCCTGTGGCGCTGCAATTGTTGACAAGCCCTGGCGTGCCACAAAAGCTACGCTTAAGGTCGTAACCTTTCCAAAGCCCCAGCGCAAATTCACTGACCTTGGTACCGAAGGGGCCAAAGGGTGAGTACATCGCTGCTGGAGAAGGCCATGCTGCTGTTCCGCCCACATAAAGTAAATGGAAGGGATTTCAACCTTCAGTGAAAGATTGCTTCAAATCTTCCCTACTTGTTCTTTCAGCTGGCAAGACAATGGGGAAGCGAGCCTTTAGGAAAGGTCGCTTCGGAGACCACATCCTACACGTAGGGAGATGACATCTGGATATACCGATATGGACTGACCCAGGGGGCAGTACTACATATGGAAGGGGTCTCTGAGGCAGGTCCTACCTTGGAGTAGGGATGGAACGGTTGCCAAAAGAGAATGACAGAACGGTCTGTCAAGGGAAGACACGGGTTTGCCAAGAGGGAAACCTTACCGTGGAAGAATACACATATGGGATTACCCGTAGGGAACCCAGCCATATGGACACCTAGCCCAGTACAGGGGCTGACCGGGCTCCGGGCATGCTAACACCAGTACTGGGCCTGGCGACAGACTGCTCCGCCAAGTCTGACGCTGAGGGTGCTGGAGGATGCTCGACCAGGGTATGCCAACCGGGGAACTCTACTTGGAGTAGAAGATAGCCCTTCCCGCCAATTACCTGTTACCCAACACACCGGAAGAAACTGGCTCTACACGGAGGTTGTAAAACCTTGCAAAGGTGTTAGGTGTCGCCCAGCCCGCAGCTCGACAGATGTCTGCCAGAGAGGCGCCGTGCACCAACGCATAGGAGGAGGCCACACTCCGTGTGGAGTGGGCCCTCACCCCCAGGGGGCACGGCTCGCCTTGGGAATGGTAAGCCAAGGCGATGGCGTCCACTATCCAGTGGGCCAACCTCTGCTTAGAGACAGACTTCCCCTTCTGCTGACCTCCAAAGCAGACCAGGAGCTGCTCAGAGCTTCTAAAGCTCTGGGTGCGGTCCATGTATATGCGAAGCGCTCTTACGGGACACAGCAATGACAAGGCTGGATCTGCCTCCTCAAGGGGCAGCGCTTGCAGGTTCACCACCTGGTCTCAGAAGGGAGTGGTGGGAACCTTGGGCACGTATCCAGGCCGGATTCTCAGGACAACGTTAGAATAGGCCGGCCCGAACACAAGGCACTCTTCACTTAACGAAAATGCTTGGAGGTCCCCGACGCTCTTGAAGGAAGTGAGCGCGATCAGGAGCGCTGTCTTGAGAGACAGGAACTTCAGCTCGACCGAATCCAGCGGCTCAAAGGGACCCCTCTGAAGTCCCGCCAGGACAATAGAGAGGTCCCAGGAAAGAATCAGGGGTGTCCTAGGAGGATGTAACCTTCTGGCACCCCTCAGGAACCTAACGATCAGGTCATGCCTCCCCAGGGACCGGCCATCCACTGCATCATGATGGGCTGCAATGGCAGCCACATACACCTTCAGGGTGGAGGGTGACAGCCCACGCTCCAGCCTTCCTTGCAGGAAAGAAAGCACGACTCTGACCGGGCATCTCCGGGGGTCTTCTCGGTGAGAAGAACACCAATTCTTGAACAGACTCCACTTCAGAGCATAGGCCTGCCTCGTAGAAGGGTCTCTAGCCTGAGTGATAGTGTCTACCACCACTGGGGGCAGATCACTTAGGTCTGCCGCGTCCCGTCTAGAAGCCACACGTGGAGGTTCCAGAGATCTGGACGCGGGTGCCACATGGTGCCAAGCTCCTGAGAGAGAAAGGACTCTCCTCAAGGGGATGCGCCAGGGAGCGTCTGTCACGAGGAGCATGAGTTCCGAGAACCAGGTCCGGGTGGGCCAGTAAGGGGCAACCAACAGGACCTGTTCCTCGTCCTCCCTGACCTTGCACAGTGTCTGTGCGAGCAGGCTCACTGGGGGAAACGCATACTTGCGTAAAGCCCGAGGCCAGCTGTGTGTGCCAGTGCATCTGTGCCCAGGGGGGCCTGGGACAGGAAATAGTACAGCTGGCAGTGGGAGGACTCGTGGGAAGCAAACAGGTCTACCTGGGCTTCCCCGAATCGACTCCAGATCAGCTGGACCGTCTGGGGATGGAGTCGCCATTCCCCGGGGAAAGTGAGCTGTCGTGAGAGCGCGTCGGCTGCACGATTGAGCTCCCCTGGGATGTGGACAGCGCGCAGCGACTTGAGCCACGTCTGACTCCAGAGGAGGAGATGGCGGGCGAGTTTAGACATGCGACGTGATCGTAGACCGCCCTGTCGGTTGATGTACGAAACAGCCGCAGTGTTGTCCGTGCGGACCAACACGTGCTTGTCCAGCACTAGCGGACAAAACCGTCGCAAAGCTAGATGCACTGCCAGCAACTCCAGGCAGTTGATGTGCCAAAGCAGTCGAGGTCCTGTCCAGGACCCTGAAGCTGCCTGCCAGTTGCATGTCACGCCCCAGCCCGAGTTGGAGGCATCTGTTGTGACAACTACGTGCTGGGACACTTGTTCTAAGGGCACGCCGGCCCGTAGAAAAGCAAGGTCCGACCAGGGGCTGAATAGGCGGCGACACATCAGTGTGACGGTGACACGGTGTACCGCGGCGCCATGCCCATCTCGGGACTCGGGAGTGTAACCAGTGCTGAAGTGGTCTCATGTGAAGCAACCCGAGCGGCGTGACTGCGGCTGCGGATGCCATATGCCCCAGGAGCCTCTGAAAGTGTTTCAGTGGTACCACTGTCCTGCCTCTGAAGGAACTCAGGCAGTTCAGCACTGACTGGGCACGCTCGCTGGTGAGACGTGCCGTCATACTCACCGAGTCTAACTGCATACTGAGATAAGAGATTCTCTGCACAGGGGAGAGCTTGCTCTTCTCCCGGTTGACCTGAAGCCCCAACTGACTGAGGTGCTGGAGGACGAAGTCCCTGTGATCGGGACCGGGCCATAATGAGCCAGTCGTTGAGATAGTTGAGGATCCTGATGCCCACTTCCCAGAGTGGGGCAAGGGCGCCCTCCGCGACCTTCGTGAAGACACGGGGGGACAGGGAGAGCCCGAAGGGGGGGACCTTGTACTGCCATGCCTGACCCTCAAAAGCAAAGCACAGAAACGGTCTGTGACGAGGGAGGATAGAGACATGAAAGTGCGCGTCTTTCAGGTCGATCGCTGCAAACCAGTCCTAGGGCTGGACGCATTTGATAATGCGTTTCTGCGTCAACATCCTGAACGGGAGCTTGTGTAGGGCCCGATTCAAGACTCGCAGATCCAGGATAGGTCGTAGGCTACCGCTTTTCTTGGGCACGATGAAGTAATGGGTGAAAACCCCGTCCTCATCTCGGCTGGAGGGACCGGCTCGATTGCATCCTCCGCCAGCAGGACAGCAATCTCCTCGCGCAAGACAGGGGCATCCTGGACTGCCACCGAAGTCTCGAGCACGCCATTGAACTTGGGGGGTCGCCGGGCGAACTGAATCGCATAGCCGAGTCTGACCGTCCGTATGAGCCAGTGTGACGGGTTGGGCAGCGCAAGCCAGACTCCGTACAAGTGGCACCAAAGGGACAGTCGACATACCCGCAGTGGTGCAGCGATGGGGAGTCATGCCGGAAGGCCCAGAAGGCACTGCGTCCTGGGTCATCACAACCACACTCCCCAAGTCAGATTCGGCAGCAGCGACAACACCCGAGGGGGGCAGCCCCGCCAAACCCTCATCCTCAGAGGTCGATAACCCATCCCCCGATGCAGCAATCGACATCTGGTCTTCGGGCAGCGCTGTGAGACGGCCAAGCAGAATCAGTTCAGTTCAGTTCAGTTTATTTATATAGCACATTTAAAAACAACCATGGTTGACCAAAGTGCTTAACAATGTCTAGAAAAGAAAACTAGAGAGTCACATACAAATAAAACAAATACATTAAAAAAAACATAGCAATGTCACAGCTCAGCTTGATATAAAAGCCAAGGAATACAAGTGTGTCTTGAGAAATGACTTAAAAATTCCAACAGTCTGAGCAGTTCTTATGTGTACAGGTAAACTATTCCACAAATTAGGTGCCACCACTGAAAAAGCCCGGTCACCCTTATTTTTTAACTTAGTTCTTGGAACACTGAGGAGCACCTGACTGGATGACCTCAATGCTTTAACGGGGGCATGGACATGTAAAAGCTCTGATAAATACGCAGGCGCCAACCCATTTAAGATCTTAAAAACAAACAATAAAATCTTGAAATCAATCCTGAAGCGGACAGGAAGCCAGTGTAGTGCTGCTAGGACGGGGCTAATGTGCTCATACTTTTTAGTCCCAGTCAAAAGCCGAGCTGCTGCATTTTGGACTAACTGTAAGCGTTGAAGAGATGACTTATCCAGACCAACATATAAAGAGTTACAGTAGTCTAGTCTAGATGTTATAAAAGCATGAATTACACTTTCAAACTCCTTACGTGGCAGGTAGGGCTTGACTTTAGCTAACAGTCTTAGTTGAAAGAAACTGGCTTTTACAACAGAACTAATCTGTTTTTCAAATTTAAAAGCACTGTCAAAAATCACACCGAGATTCTTGGTAAATGGACGAACAAATAACCCTAAATTACCAAGTGCATCTACACAAGCACTTAAATCCCCAGGACGACCAAACACAACAATCTCAGTCTTATTTTCATTAAGACAAAGAAAGTTCTGATCCAACCATATTTTTAAATCTTTCAGGCAATTCAGTAATGAAAGAAACGAAGCTTTGTTATTAGTATTGACAGGCAAATAAATCTGTACATCATCTGCATAACAGTGAAAAGTGATATTGTGCTTTCTAAAAATATACCCCAAGGGCAGCATATACAAAGAAAACAACATAGGGCCCAATACTGACCCTTGAGGGACGCCACAAAAAAGAGGGTGGGCAGATGATGAAAATTCACCAAGGTGAACAGAAAAACTTCTGTCTGTCAAATATGACTGAAACCATTTAAGGGCTATGCCCTTAATACCGACACAGTGTTCAAGTCTAGATAAAAGAATAGAATGATTGACCGTATCAAAGGCCGCAGTAAAATCCAAAAGGACTAAAACAGCAGAGTTACCAGAGTCCACAGTTAAAAGAAGATCATTAGAAACTCTTAAAAGAGCAGTTTCTGTACTGTGACGGGGCTTAAAACCAGACTGAAAATTTTCATATATACTAAATTCATCAATAAATGACTGAAGTTGATTAAAAACAACTCTCTCCAAGACTTTAGATAAAAAGGGGAGTTTAGATATAGGTCTAAAATTTGACAAATTGGAAGGATCCAAGTTATTCTTTTTCAGTAGTGGTTGTACAATGGCATGTTTAAAAACAGATGGTACACACCCTGAGCTGAGAGATGTATTGACCAAAGATACAATGCTTTGCCCAACAGTGTCAAAGACATCTTTAACTAAACGTGCAGGAATACTGTCAAGGGGGCAGGTTGTAGGACGTAGCTGTTTAACTATGTCAAAAAGATAGGAGAATGTAACCGGCTCAAACTGCTGAAAGACAGCTGGGCAAAAAGAAAAACTGGGGGAGTTACTGATAACTGCAAATGGTGGAAAACTGAGACCAGCAATTTTGTCCACAAAGTGTTTCAGAAAGTTTTCACATAACTTTAAAGATGGCACAGTACAATCTGAATCACGTGGGTTAACGAGAGAATTAAATACATTAAAAAGAACCTGAGGCCGCTGGCTGTTACTGGCTACGAGGTCAGAAAAATATTTAGTTTTGGCCGCTTTAACTGCTCTCTGGTATTTACATAATGCGTTCTGCATAATTTCGAACGAGATTTTAAGTTTATCTCTTTTCCACTTTCTCTCAGCTACTCTGCAGGCACGTCTGAGAGAGCGGGTAGTGTCATTTAACCAGGGTTCTGAAAGAACTTTGGGACGTTTTTTCCTCAAAGGAGCGAGCGAGTCTAAAATCTCAGTACAAGTAGAGTCAAATAAGGCCGTGAATTCTTCTACACTGAGATTACAGTCATCAAGATTGTACAACAGTGAATCCTTAAAAACATTAGAAAACTGTGAAGCAGTTAAATGGTTAATTGCTCGCACACTGGGTTGCGCAGAAGCACAGGGTGAAATCTCAAAATTGGGAACAACCAGAGTAAATAAAACAGGCAGGTGGTCTGAAATACTTGTGTCACATATTTCACTGAGAGTAATACATAAACCATAGGACAGCACAAGGTCCAAAGTATGTCCTTTTTCATGGGTCGGACCAGTGACTGACTGCGTTAGATTAAATGAATCAATTAGACTGAGAAAATCTTTAACCAGAGGTTTTGATTCGCAGCACACATGAATGTTAAAATCACCAATAATTAAAAAACGATCATATTTCAATGCAATCGCCGCCACAAATTCTGCAAAGTCCTGGATAAAATTCTTATTGTACTTTGGAGGTCGATATACCACCGCACACAACACAGTCGTGGGAAAACTGGTCTCAAAAAGCTGCAATTCAAAACTGTTGCAACCGTCGACCGCTATCTCCCGACAGTGAAAAACTGATTTAAATACAGTAGCCAGTCCGCCACCTTTACCTGTGGTCCGAGGGGAGCTTAGAAAGTCACAGCGGGGAGGAAGAAGTTCGGAGAAAGAGGTTAACTCACCAGCATTAAGCCAGGTTTCTGTTAAAAACATGAAATCCAGCTCACGTGAAGTGAAAAAATCATTCAGCAAAAAAGTCTTGTTAGCTAGAGATCTAGCATTTATCAGAGCCAAACGAAGAGTGTAATCCTCTCTGGCCGGCAGCGCCGCACGGTTCAGCGGTCGAAGGTTCGAAGAATCCACACCACTTCTGCGGACCCGGACCCGATCACGCATAGGAGGAGAAGATACAGTTGACAGGTCGGCCTCGGAAATCACCGTCGGGAAGACAGGACGGAGCCACCTCCCTCTCATTTCCAGCGAACGCCGAGCAGCAAGAACGTAACATCCATCATTATGTGACGTCACAGATGTGGACACCAGGTATGCCTTGAATCTGACAAGGACACCTCCGCGCTTCCCCCGACGTCTTCGACGCTTCTTGCGAGGAATAACATATGGTGATCGGCGTAAAAACGCCGGTATATCTGCCAGGAATGGTGGAAGGCCCGCAGTCTGGTGGTATCCTGACACATATCTTCCAGACATGGTATCATTATTAGTTCTAATATTATAAAGTGTTTGGCGATCATAAACGAGCAAGGCTGAGACATCTCGACAACAAATACAAATAAACAAAGCAATAGCAAATAACAAACTGAGAAGACAACACGGAGACAGACGGCATGCCATAGACACTAGCGCCATCTTGTTCTTGTGGTTCTGTCAAAAGTCCTTACTCAATCGGCAGCTGCACGGGACAGGCGCTGCGGGAGGAGTGAGAGGTCCGTGGGGCGTGGCCCGGCGGAGAAGCTCTCACTGTAATCCTCAGATCTCCCAAAGCGCCAGCCGGTGGCCCTCTGCTCAAGCCAGAGAGACCGGGACGGGTGGCGACAGAGGGGTCTGCTGCACTCCCCTTGAGGAGTGAGAGACGCGATCGCAGCGCTGCCATGTTCATAAGCCCACAACAGACGCATGAATCGTCCACGAGTGCAGCCTCAGCGTGTTGGACGCCCAGACACTGCAGACAACGCTTGTGACCGTCAACCGAAGACAGGAAACGACCGCATCCAGAAGGACACGGACGAAACGGCATCTTGAAAAAGACGCGAATCATCCGTGATTTGCTCTTTTAGAAACTGTCTCTTTTAGCCGAAGCGCCCAGGGGAATCGCCGTTCGCAGGGACACCACTGTAACGCGCCGTCACACCGACCAGGAACAGCTTCACAAAAACAAAGATGATGGCTTTGTAGCGACTTCTTTCTCATCGGCTACTCGGCTCCGAAGCAAAAATCTAATGAGTGGACGCACCTGTCGCCCTGTTTATACCCGTTGGCACGGGGAGTGGCTCAGGTGTGTTAATCCACTAGCCAATTTTCATTGGCGTTTTTTTCTCTTAAAATCAGAGATGATTGGCCTCCCAAGTGAGACCCCATTTGTCGGTCGACATAACTCGTAGTGACCGACAGATAGGGAACTTAATTTTCTCAAAATAAATGTAACATTCTTCATAATATTACAATGAATTACCCTGACATCAGTTTTCATTAGTGCATAGCGAGAAACAGGTAATAAGTGCTGTGTTTGCGCTGGTTGCTATTTTGTGTTGTAGGAGAAATAAAATTTAAGGAATGTTGCATTTGGACCTATCAAACACAAAACTATTTGTTATATTTAACAAATAATTTCTAATGCCCCCTCATCTAACCAAAGGATCTATGAACCATTCCTCCAAAATGCAACTATCACATAAAAAAATCCAGAACAGGCCTGTGGATCCATAGCAACCAAAGGCACACTATCTGATAACACTATGTTTACGGCTCCCAGGAATGTTCAAAGCAACTCTTAGCTCAAATCTCTCAAAAACAGACACATAATGCGCGTAAAAAGGGACTCCTCTCTAATTAATTCATAGAAAAACCTTATACATATACTTTAGGGTATTGTGTATGCTTTTACTGTTCTTGTACATTGTGTTTTGTGTATTGTATATGTTTAATGCCTGCTAATGATGGATCACTAGTTAATATAACCTCATCTTTGTGACATCATTACACTATGTACGTGGATCGCTGATCACCAGAATTTTCAGGAATTCCAAGAAAGAATGCTGAGATAAGAGCCTTAAAACCCACCCTAAGTTTATGACTTTCCATTAATCAAGATCCTCTGATTCGACTGGTCTTTCTCATCAACTCACTTCAGCAGAGACCAACTGGAGCACCAAAGTGCATCAGGACTCTTTTTCAAACAGGCGAGATGTGTAAGTATCAAACTTAGTCTTATTAATTGATACATTAAGTATAATATGCACCTTTTTCAAAAGTGTGTTTGAACTAAGAAACTGTTGTTTCCTTCAGGCTGTAGATCTGCTGAATGTCAAATTATATGATAGCTTCATGTTTTTTTTATTTCTCGTCTCTTTACTGCTTAAGCTTTAACACGTTTTCCTATGTCCACTGTATTACAATTATTACAACTATTACAAGGAGAGGGTGACTTATGAGGACATAACCCATGTCCACATTTTTCAAAACTCTTATAAATCATACAGAATATTTTTTTTTTGAGAAAGTAAAAATGCACAAAGTTTCCTGTGAGGGTTAGGTTTAGGGGTAGGGTTAGTGAAGGACGATAGAATATACAGTTTCTACAGTATAAAAACCATTACGCCTATGGGATGTCCCCACTTTTCACAAAAACAAACATGTGTGTGTGTGTGTGTGTGTGTATGTTAGACTAGTTTAAGTGTTTATGTAGTTAATAAAGTCTTACTTGTATCACATTTGAGGTTGTTCATTGTTTGCTCATAACTGAAGTCCCTAATCATCAGGAAATTAACGTTCTTAGAATTAATATACAGTTGACACTGAGTGGTAAAGTAAATACTTACAGCAGATCAAAATATTTATAATTAATCATAACTAGCTATGATTGATTATTCATATTTCCCCTTTTAGCTGATTCGCTACAGGAACTTTTACTCCAGGTGGTCCCGCTGTACCCTATAGTCCAGGTGTCTTATTTCATATTCTGAATATTTGCTCATGATATTAAAATAGGACATTGCCTGGTAACAAGGGAAATATGTTTTGCTTTCTGTTATGCACCTGTTCATGGGTTCACGCAGTATAGATGACCCAGCTTAACCTCTTAGAGTGTAATGACACTTTTCTATAATTGACGTTATTCATTTGGAATCTACACAACCTGTGGTCATTGTGACCACCGATATTGCTACACTGCATGACCTCAAAAACCTGTTGCTCCAATCTCAGAGAGCCAAACAGAAATACAGACCTGCAGCAGAACAACCATGTGATCCTCAGATATCATATTCAAGAAAGTGAAGGTGCTAAAGCTGAACTTTGCTAATTTTGCCCAAAATTGACCTTTCGCAAAAACCCGCCTTAGTTACTGTTCCTATGTCCGACAAGCTCTCCTGCTGTCATGCCACAAATCACACAGTGAAAAATACATCATGGAGCAAGGAGGAAATGGACAACAAGACAGAGCAGGTTACTTTTGGCATGAAACAAAGACTCAGCTTTCAAATTTTGTCATTTTTTAAAAGAAATTCCTACAGTAAATACTGTCTAGTGACTCTTTAATGTGTTGTGACATCGCTGTAATGCCTGAGTTCAATCAGCACGTGAACAATCATCTCTTCCTCTTTACTAGTTACAGCTCAAAATGATCATGCATGAAAATTAGCAGCCAGGGTGTTTCCACCGAAAAGGCAAAGGTGGCACTACCTCCTCAAAATATTGAATGAGAAAAATATTGTAGTTCAAAAATAGAACAATGCAAATATTGCTAAATGTATCACTAAAAAGTGTGTAAATCACTAGTTTCTCTAAAGAAACACTGTCCAGCAGAAAAATCAGAGGGTTAGGTTAAAGCATGAGTCTATGTCCCTCTCGCCTCCCCTGACCCCACTGAGTTTTTACTAATTCCCTTAAGAGTGGAATGAGTTTGGTGGGGAGTGATTGGGAATGAATAGTGGAAAGTCACGTGAGAGGATTAAATGCCTCCATCGCGATATGATTGGATATGCTATACAGGCCCGGCTGCAGGATGAAATGACTGAGGGGGCATGTGAAATTGTTAAGGGGGCTTAACTTTATTATACCATCAATGATTAATACACACTGAGATCTTGCTTTGCAAGGACAGATTTTTAAATACAGGGCTCCCTAAAACACTCCACATGCAACTGCAGGTAACCAGAGACTAGCAAATGTTAAACAGTGTAATGATGATTTTTCAAGGCCACAGTTATTTTAGAAGGTTCCCCCTTAATGTTTCCATGGCAACGCGTCATATTTGTCACGTGAAACACCGCAGCCACAATAATAACACTGTATAACAGATGTAGGCTATCCTTCATTTCGTGTTTCATTTTTTATTCGAAATATTTACAAACTTACTTACCATGTCATCAACTATCCTATATTCCGATTCTCAAATATGTGTGAGTATGTTTGATCGTTTAAAAATCTTTATAACAATAGAGTAAACTTTATAGTTAGTCTACTTCCACTGTGTTTATCCGATATGAAAAACACACGTCAGCAAATTATATATGGATAGATTGTTTTTGCTGCTTTCACACACTCCAAATGTAGGCTTTTGTTTTACCAGTGCTTGCGTGTAGCCTATTTAAATGTATGAAATCTAAAATAAACATTATGAGGTTGAAAACACTGCATAGTTGTGATTATAACAGCGCTGAGCTCATCCGTCTCTGGTTCAGCGCCAACCAACGCGAATCTGTCAAATCGTTTGAATCTAGTAAGTAATGTCACGAGTCACCAGTGGTGGACGAAGTACACAAATCAAGTACTTGAGTAAAAGTACAGATACGTATAGTAAAATATTACTCCAGTAAAAGTAAAAGTACTCCTTTTTCAATTATACTCAAGTAAAAGTACAAAAGTACTCATTTTTTATGTACGTAAGTAAAAAAGTACTGAAAGATAGGTGTTTGCACCTATTTTATATAGGCTACTTAATTTAATTTTTATTTTTATTCAAACATTCACTGATGCTCCAGAAGGAAACAAGATGCATTAAGAGCTGGGGGGTGAAAACTTTTGGAAATTTGAAGATCAAGGTAAATTGTACTTAATTTGTATACTGGGAAACATACAAGTATCTTCTGTTGCTTATATATATATATATATAGGTGGTTGAAGAAAAATATTTGGACATTATTTATAAAATTACCTCAAATTAGCACCAGCAAGCTTGTTAGCTAGACAGTTAGCATCAGCTAACAATATTTGCTTATTTTCAGTACGGTTATGAATAAACATTCATGTCTGTCTACTCGTCTATAATACAAACAATATAACGTTACCGTCGATAAACAATACAAAACAGACGTCACATAGGACATGGTAGCATTTTAATAAAACTGTTAATATTATATTATAATATTGTTTTATATAATCTGTGTTAGTTTAATGGTTTTTTTTTACCTAAAACACAGAGACGCTGATTGCTGTATCTGCATCGTCTGCACTCGAGCATATCAGTGGGCTTAAATAGATCACTCTTTACAGCGGATTTAGTTCCCAAACAACTGACAATTATGACCTAAATATGATTTTCAGTTACAATAATTAAAACTAAATTCGACATTAATAATAACTTACTTTAGCAACATCAGACGCACGCGCGCTTGCTTCTGTAGACTCGCACTAAACGGTTCATTTGAATCAGTGAGTGGTCGACTCAAGAACAGCTGCAATCCACAGACAGTGGGCTGCAATCGGATCATTCTTATTCGTAAACGAATCGTTTGGTGCGATTCGCGATCCAATTTAAAGGTTTATTTTGAAAAGACTCAATTCGTTCATGATGAATCAGACACCGCTTCTGCGTGTCGGAGCACGTGATATATTATAGGGAGTAACGATATGTTTTATGAAATGTAGTGAAGTTAAAAGTAAGATTTTATGCTTTGGAATGTAGTGAAGTAAAAGTAAAAGTTACTCAAAATAAAACTACTCCAGTAAAGTACAGATACTTGAAAAATGTACTTAAGTACAGTAACGAATAAAGCTACTACGTTACTGTCCACCACTGCGAGTCACAACACTTAACACTCTAAATTCCATGGGGATAAGGTTAAATTATTATTTAACTCAAATGGTTGAACATTTTATTTTTAACTCTGAATACAAAAATTAAACAGAGGGGGCACAAGTCAGATCTGAGGGGGCATTGCCCCCTTTTGCCCCCTTGTGGCGCCGGGCCTGATGCTATAAATCCCACATCTTGTGTTTGTGTGTGTTCTGTGTTCATGAATCACCCTGAATTAACAATATAATGGTGTTAATGGGAAGCCTCATTTTAAAAAAGTAAGTTAACAACTCACACCCTTGGATATAAACACTTTGTTACGTCAAAATAATATTTGAAATGGCCTGAAAACATATGTGGCAGTTTTTAGTGAGTAATTAGCTTGATGAAAATCTTCAATATTTACTGAGCTTTATGTTGTACAACATTAATTGTCTTCATTGTTAGAATTCAGATTTTCAAGCTAATATCATCCATAATACAACAACAACAAATGGAATCAATTCAATAACTATTATTATTATTATGCTTACATTTTACAATAAGGTTCCATTTGTTAACATTGTCAAACATGAGCTAACAATGAAAATAAAATGCATCTAAAGCATTTATTAGTCTCAGTTAATGTTAATTTAGACATTTAATAGCTGATTGGTATCTTTTCACATCAGCACCCAGTTGAGCTGCTGCTCAACAGTCAGATACCTGACTAGTGCAGCATGCTTCAGAAAGCCTTCACCTTCCCCAGCTCCACATGTCTAAATATGTTATATATGCAAGTTATTTAATATATTTTGTATGTGCAGCTACCGTACTTCTTACATGCACACAGCAGCATGTCTGTGGATGTATTGGCAGTAGCAGTTTGCGCATAGCATCTACTGTATGCTACCAAGACAAACACATTAACATTACCATGTATATTACTATACTAAGCTTACTGTGAGTTATCCTAAACTCACTGTGATGTTCTGTCATGAGAGTTGTCATGACAGAAATTTATTAAAATCAAAAGTTGTATATAATAAAAATATTTAATGGACCTTAATTAACATTAAATTTAGCTGTTATTAGTTTATTAGCTAATATAAACAAAGATTAATAAAGTAACAAATGTCTTGTTCGTTGTAAGATGATGTTAGTAAACGGATTAAATATTAACTAATGATACCCACTGGATTTTTTCACACCGTGAAATTCAAAGCATTGATAATTACATGATAATTTGAGTGATGAATAAAGGATTTTTTTTTTTTTCATCATTTCAATAGTTCACTATAGGGCACTTTTCGCAATTACACAATGACCATAAACCCATTAAATAAACTTTGCCCTGCAGCGCATCTCAGCAGCCACTGCAATTTACCAAGATTACAGTCTGAACTAAAGTGAATAGAGAGTGTTTTTTTATGTAATTAATCAAATATGGATTGATGGTTCCATTGGCTGATGTCGGAGATATTTTTATAAATGTATTCTACACTGTAAAAAATGGTAACCTTTGATTGTTACCCAGAGCTATTTCTACCTGATTTAACTCATAGAAATAATTATAAATTAATTTACACTGGATGATTTAGTGGTGTTAAATAATATTTTGACTCATATATTGTAAAATGAGATTATAATTTTTCAGTATACAACATCAGCCAAAAAATAAATAACAATGCAACAATGTATCAGAATAATTCTATAGTAAAATTCTAAATGCCCAATCTAAAGTGATATTTACATAAAACTGTAACTTAGACTCTGACAGATTTATGCATTTATGTAATTATTAAAATAACAATGTTTTTTTTTTTTTTTTTTTTTTTTTTTATTAAAAAGAATACTGAAAGCTTTAGTGAAAAGTTTAAGGTGCCATATAAGCAAATTTTCTGCATTGCTGTATTTATTTCTTTTTATTATTATTTTTTTTAGATTAAAAAACCTTTCAAATAATTGTGCAATCAGCAGATTTGCAATTATGTGTTTAATATTAGGCTTGCCATGTGTAAAAGTGCAATATAACAGACTGGATTACATTATACAGGGTGTGAATGTATTTCATTCTGCCATGAAATCAGTTTTGGTTTTTATTAGGGCTTAATTTCCGCAGGTCAGTTACGAAAGCAATATCACAAGTGTATTGCACCTACCACAGTTTCTCTGTAATGATTTCATTTGAGTGTCGCACATATTTTTTTTAATTAGATTTTCACAATATTTTTTAGAGAGATAAGACCAAATAGGACACATTGAAGAATTAAAACACAAAAAGAGAAAATTTCACTATGCTCTATAAGGTTATCAGTTGTTATAGTGTGTATGAAGAATTCAAGCACATGTTCTTCCAGGTCTTTGCATCCTGTGTCTGTATGTGACTGATAAGAGACGCCTGAAGAAACTACATTAAAGAGCCTCTCACTCCAGATCCAGGATAATTACATCACATCTCACTCATACTTGTACTTCAAAGAATGAGACCTTGTGATGATTGTGACCTCTCTTCCTCACTCAGCCCTACAAAACCACCTATTCATGGGGTAATAAAGCATCACTTTTTTAAATCCAAGCCTAACAAACAACACATAAATTAAGATTTGTTTTGTTGTTATTCCTGCAGTTGTTGTTTCTGCCAAAAATAAAAAAAAAAGTGAGATAAATTGCACAACTCACAATTAACTTTTTTTTCTGTATGTATTTGTGTGTGTGTGTGTGTGTGTTTATTTGAACTATATACTTTCACATATTTCTCTTATAGTTTTATATGAACTCTCCAACACACACAGTTGTGTTATGGTGTAATGTGGGAATATTCTTACTGTGATATTTTTCCTTTAATATCTTTAGCTCCCAAGCAATCCATTTTCAGAAATGCTCTGAAAGCATTTCATTTAGCAATAGAGGAACTGTATGAAAAAAGAGACAAACATTACAATAAGAAGAAAGAAGAAGACAAATGATACATAGAGCTCAGACAAGCAGAAAAACACAGCTCTGTAGGGCCTCCGGAACCACGCGGCTACAGATTCCCCACTGACGGCTGTGAAGTGGAGAGCACTGAAAGACTGTGACATTGATGAAGAGGATGAGGTTTTGTTCTGATGAAGAGCAGAAGGTTCCTCCTGAGCTGTGAGGTGTAGGCCTTTTGTCAGTCGGTCTCAGGCTGAGCTGGACTCTGGAGTTTCGCTCCTGTGTTGGAGCAGGAAAAGGCAGCGGGTCTGTGAGAAGATGAATAGCCCTCTCCACTGTGGGTCTCCGTTTCTCTCTTAATGATCCCCAGCTGTATCCGCACACCGGCATCCAGACATAGACGCTCTTGTCATTGACAAATGGTGAAATGATCAAGAAAACACTGGCAGGGATTTAACCCCTTTGTCTGACCGTGACCTCTTCGGTTCTGCAGTGAAATCTGGGGAAATGCTTCTTAGAAAAGACTGAGATTGATTCCTTACTTGCAGACACCTGGAGCCAGAGTCCTCTCTTCCCCTGAGATAGTTTACACTCTGTCTCAAGACCTGATGAGCTATACATCGTTCACAGTTGCATAAACAGAAAGCTATTCTACTGAAAAAATGAAGTTGTGCTTTAAATTAAAGTTCTGTGTTCAATAAAAGAAGTAGCAGAGCTATTAACCAACATGCGATTCAACATGAAAAGCAACCTTTTTAACACTTTGATCTTTCATCAAAATGCAATAACATGTTGTTCATCTAACATTGCTTTCTCTTTTCTTTTTTCTCTTTTTTTTTTTGCTTTTGGGAAATGTAAACACACGAAGTAGCTACTGAAACCTTAGTCAGGGTTGTGCCATGTAAAATGTTTGACAGGAATGAAAACAACATATACCAATTGTTCAGCTGATGAAAAATCTTTCCAAAAGACTTTTAGTAGACAAAAAATGCATATACATGCAAGTGCCATTGTAAAGACTGTAGGTCTATCTCTCACAGTCCCATTTCCTTTCACAGTTAATTAAATATACAGTAACATCTAAACTGACTAAAGTCTAGGAGATTTTTCTCCAATACTTGATGTAAAATAAAAAATAAAGTATCAAGTAATAAAATCAGGTCTCACCTCAATATGTGCTGTTTATCATTATCATTTAAATACTAGTATTTATGAATATTTTTAATTAGCTTTTATCTTCATATGTTACATTTTCATCTTAATTTTATGTGGTGTTGACAATTTTTTATATGGAATTTTATTTAACTTTTATTTTTATTTTAATTTAGTCGTCGTTTTTAAATGTAAGTTTTAATCTTATAATCTTATATTTAATATATTAATGTATGTTATTCAGTTTCATTGCTGCTTTTTTTTATTATTAAATACGACTATCTCGACTGCTACTACTCAATAAACAAAACAGAACTTGGTATAAATCTATCATTTATAAAACATACATTTGAAGAACTGGTTTAATTCACGTGGAATTTAAATGGAATTAGACGCACCACACAAGAGGTTCAGTTGAAATTAATTCAGTCATTCACCGTTCGTTCGTTCATTTTATCTATTAAAAAGCTGTTACCCAAACATTCAAAGTTTGTTTTGGCAAAATTGTCTTATCTTAAATTAATTTGAATTGTTCATCATTAAATTTCAAATCAAATTTCGATTGTAGCTCATGTTTGCTGCTTAAGTTTAAATTTAGGGAACTAAAATGTGATTTTAAACATTCTTACATGAATTACGTTGCATACAGCAGGTTACACTCAATCCATTGTAGATAACAATAGCTAATTTGAACACTGATGCTCATAAACGTCCACTTCAAAAAAATGTGCATCTGTTGGTTGGACCCATATACTTCTACTCTTTAATTAATTTATTTTTAATTTTTTATTTTTTTACAAAACAAAACCAAAGTGCCATTATATTTTTGAATGACTAGGATTATTCAAAATAATTTTCTGTGGTAATTGACAAAGGTGCAATGGGCAACTGTTGACACCCGCTATGGTATTGAACTATCCAGATTTATAGCTTTTTTAATTTAATTTAATTTAATTTAATTTAATTTAATTTAATTTAATTTAATTTAATTTAATTTAATTAATTTTATTTTATTTTATTTTATTTTATTTTATTTTATTTATTTATTTTTTTTGGGGGGGGGGGGGGGCTACCAGTTCTTTGAGTCTCTCTGTGCGAGCATCTGAGGATAAATGAAGTGATCTCCATGCTGTCACCATTGTTCCTGATGGATGTCTGCATGTCGGCTGTGGAATAGAAACACTGATGACAGGATCACAATCTCAACCATCCCAGCAAGACTGAGGTCAGCAGGACACGTCCCACAGACACACACCATCACGCAGAGATGAGCCCTGAATAAAACACACAGCCAAGCTTGTCTGCTGAGGATTATGGCATGCAGAGCACATGTTCAGAGAGAGCAGCCTCTTTATCGTGACAGGAAGGATGGAAGGGACGCCAGAGCCGATAGCACCCCATGACCTAGAGAAACGTGAAGCTGCACAAGCCTGAAATGTCTACTGCCTTCCAGAGCACAAGAGAAACATTTTGAACCAAACAGTGTTCAGCCATTTCTGGATCATTGACAAATAAGCGTTTCCATGATAAAGAAAAGGAGAAATCTTCTACAGATGTTTAAAACATTTGCGCCAGGTTCTTAGAAATGTACTTTCAGCATTTGTGTTGGCTTCTTATGGGTTTGAAAAATAACCCCACACATTTATACACATTTGAAGTATAAATTGTTGGAAAAAATAAGCAATGAAGCAGTTTTAAATTTACTGTATATTAAAATATATGAACATGTTTTCTAATATTCATATTTGTTTTCAAATTTTCAGTCATGAACTGCATGTATAAAATGTATTTTTAATGTGCTGTGTTTATGAATAAATAAATAAATTACTACTACTACAAAAAATTATAATGACACATATCTTAATAAAAAAAAAATTTTTTTCTGACTTTCATGAATCCGTACTTGCGCTTTAAACCAATATTGAGGGAAAGCTCAAGCAGGTATTTTTAATCGTTCACATGGTTAAAACAGGCATATTTAAATATGCATTGAGTTGAATGTTCAAAATTCTTATGTTAACTAAAATCACTCAGAGTAATCCAGTGTTTTCCACATCATTAAAACAGAAGTTCAATTAGGGCTAATAAATAAATTGATTCTTGATGAACTGGCAGAAGGCATTTGGAAACGGCAGTGATGTGTTTCTGGAGAAATGTGTTTCACTGCAAAAAGATGATGCACCAACTTTTAACCAACATAAAGAGAAAAGGAGATAGACTGATTAGTACTAGGCATATACTTAATTAAAAAATTATACTCTGCTTTTAACTGTAATTATTTTAAACTTGTCCCAATGGATTTCATATTTGCCAGATTTATACTTCTATTACTTTTAGAATTCTGTCAGAGAATGTTTCTACACACAAGGGAGAATTTGCACACACTGCTAAACATAATCTAGATATTTACTCATAAAAAAGACAGAAAGAAAGAAAGAAAGAAAAATAACAGTTTTAGATCTAAACAGATCAGTTCTGCATTTTTCAATTTCTTCTGTGCGGTAAACGTCAATCTGACATCAGCATCCACACCTTCCTGTTTGCATTGCTGTCTATGCAGGGTCAGAGTGCCCTTGATTTTATCAAAAAATATTTTAATCTGAAGATGAACAAAGGTTTTATGGGTCTGGAATGACATGAGGGTGAGTAATTAATGACAGAAATTTAAATTTTTTGGTGAGCTATCCCTTTAAGCATTTCAATGAGTCAGTATGTACTGGCACAGTCTTGAATTTACCCGACCATCTGGAGTAACTCATCTGGCTGTTTTTCACCTACTGTTTTTTGATATGTATTCAGACATCTTATTTGATATACTGACCTTACCATATAGGTTACCATATGTTGACCCAGGGTCTGACAGAACCGGCAATGCATCCAGATCCCAGATCTGTTTATAATGTCACATTGGAGCCAATGAGGGTGGAAAGAGCTGGCTGTGATAAGCAGAGGTGAGCAATGTGTCATTTACTCTTTATACCCCAGTGACTGTGATCTGTGTGTTTGGGGCTCTTCATCCGTCAGGATAAAGTCACAGAGATCAAACAAAAGCCACAGTGAAGCCACTGAGCTCAGCAGCCATTGACTCAACAGAATCAGTGATGGTGGATTTATTTACTGATGTGATAAGCAGGTTGTTATTAAGAAGGAAAGCCATATTTGTTTTGTACCTATTTATTAACTGTTGACTTGGAACCATAAAAGTACTGCGAAACAGTCTTGAAGGTCAAGCATTTGCGGGATAACATTATTTTGACCTTTTTTTGCAAGCTTTATGAAATTTACTCTCTTTAAGTACACTGAAGTTACCTTTTACTTCATTCATTTTTTATTATCCACAAGTTCAGGTTTAAAAAAAAAAAAAAAAATATATATATATATATATATATATATATATATATATATATATATATATATATATATATATATATATATATATATATATATATATATACTTCTAAGGTTTGAAGTGCAGATTAATTTAAGCACATGTTTTTTACACAAAGGTATGCAGCACAAAATCGGATCGACTGACTCAACTTCTCTCGCCAATTCTCTCAAGGTTTATGGTGTTTCATCTAAGTATTGATGTACAGATGAGCTGCATAATACTTGAAATCCCTCTGCAAACACTACAGTTTAAAACACTTGATCTGTGCACATCTGTAAATGCTACAGTAAATGTAACTGTGAGTCTCTACTGACTTGATGCATTTTGACTCAAGCAGGTTAATATAGATAGATAGATAGATAGATAGATAGATAGATAGATAGATAGATAGATAGATAGATAGATAGATAGATAGATAGATAGATAGATAGATAGATAGATAGATAGATAGATAGATAGATATGGGTTAGGATGCTCAATTTGGATGACCACCATATGTACACTGTAAAAAATGTACTGTAGAATTTACAGGATTTTACTGGCAAAATAGTTGCCAATAAAATCCTGTAAAAATGATGTTAATTGCTGTAAAATGGATTACAGGAAATTACTGCAAAGCAAATTACAGTTAATTGCTGTATGTGGAATACAGTAGTTTGTAGTATTTTTTACAATAACATTGAATTTTACAAGTAGTTTATTTTACAGCAATATTTTGTAAATTCACTAAAGTACAGTATTTACCTGGCAAAAAAGTTGCCAATAAAGTCCTGTAAATATATTTTACAGCATTTTTTTTGTAATGTCATTAAATTACAGTATTTAACTGGCAACAAAAGTTGCCAATAAAATCATGTAAATACCCCTAAATACAATATGATATTGTAATAATTTAACAATGAAACTGCTTTAAAGAATAATTTTAACAGTAAACTATAAAATACTGATATAAATGCATTATCATGAGCTCTTAATACATTTACAAATGAATAAAAACCAAGTCAATTATGCTGCAAATAAGTATTTATTAAAACTGGCAGAAAGACATTGCAAGGCTTTTACTGGTAAAATAAAAATTTTCAGTCTTTCAAAAGTTACATTTTATTATAAAAATTGCGTGTTCTATTAAATTAAGAATATTCCTGCAAAAGACAATTTAATAAATACATACTGAAAGTCCATCAACTTTCTGAGATGAGCACACACATGAGGGTTGTCCCTCTTCTGAGACTTTTCCACTTGTTTTGCCTCCATGTGTCCGTCTTGTATCCAGTGAGTGTGTGATTCCAAGAAAACATCTGCACATAAAAACAAGCAGAAGCATCAGGATAAAGTTACGTATTGAACAAAACTAGCTCAATAAAATAAATGTCAAAATGCCACTTATACAATCAGCATTTACCAGTACTTAAAAGGTTACTCCAGCCCAAAATATAAATCTTACCCTCATGTCGTTCCAAACCCGGAAAAGCTTAGTTCGTCTTCGGAACACAATTTAAGATATTTTGGATGCAACTGGGAAGATTGTGACCGTCCCATAGACTCTCCAGTAAATACCACTGTCAAGGCCCAGAAAAGTATGAAAGACATCATCAGAATAGTCCATCAGTGGTTCAACCTTAACGTTATGAATCGACGACAATACTTTTTGTGTGCAAAGAAAACTAAAGTAAGGATTTATTCAACAATTAGTCTCCTCTGTGTCAGTGTAGTGCCATTTATGGAGAGTATCTGCTGGACACACACTACATACCTTGCTCTGTGTCAGCTGGGTCACATGGACACGCTTTCTATGTTTATTTACGCTTTTATCTGAACAAAAACAGTTTATCTGTGGTGCGGCTAACATAATAAAAAATAACGACTTTGTTGAATAAAGTTGTTCTTTTTGTTTTCTTTGCATACAAAAAGTATTCTCGTATCTTCGTAAAATTACAGTTGAACCACTGATGGCAGATGGACTATTCTGATGATGCTTTTCATACTTTTCCGACGACGAACAAAGCTTTTACAGGTTTTGAACGACATTAACAGTTAACAGTGATGAATGACTACATTGTCATTATGGGGTGGAGCAACCCTTTAAATAAGTAACCTTTTTCGCAAATGAAATTACTTAAGTAAAACGTGTTACCTTTGAAAAAATTCAAGTGTGCAAAAGATGCCTGCTCCCAGGATGCCAGACTGAAGTAATAAGACTGCAAATCCAGCTAAAATGTTGAGGTATGAATTCACAACCATCTGACCCTCAAATAGTCAAAAGCCAATGGGTGGACCTGAAATGAATAAGTATAAGCAATAATGTAACCTACAATGCAGTATTTCAATAAAAAATGTAATCTAAATTACAAGTTTATCAAATTATTTAAATAATTAATACATTACCTAATAAAATCAGCTTCAGAGTCTTGAAGCATCGAACATTTCTCCACATCAGCTGCTATTCTTTGCACCTACAAGAAATAAAGAAAATAATCTTGTGATTTCTCTTGTAAATGAGACCAAAATTAACACCCAAAAAGGCATATATTTTAGAATAAACAAACTATTATAAATTATATAATTTATAATTATGAATTGTAATATTACATTGTAGAACTGTACCACCAATCAAATTAAATAATCAACAGTGCAAAATTACAACTGTGTAATGACATGAAATTTGAAAATACAATTAATAAATGTTGGAAAAAAGGAATGCTACTTATTAAACCTGAAACTAAACCGCCATTAGGTGGCAGTAAATAACTTAATGAGGGAATCAACTGAGTCATTCATTGAACTGATCCGTTCAAAAAGATGAATCATTTAGCTCAAGTCTGGAGAGTTTTGATTTGAAAATGAGCAAAATAGTTTTGCTTTGGTCTTTTTTTGGAACTATATTCGTTGGTGAAATACAACAACAGTTAATATTGTGTCTAAAAAAGTAAGTAACTTAATTAATTGCTTATTGAACTATGTATTTGCAATCGTGATACTCAGCAAAACAGCTCACTTGTGATGCTTCTTATATCATATGTTATAAATAAACTCAACAGTTGAACATTTACCTCATTTTCTGTGAGTTTATGTGTGCCGTTAAGCTTGTTTTGATGTTGAATGAAACGTTAATATAATCAGAATCAGTCTCGCGTTTCGATGCTTCCTCAGTCTTTTTTATTTCTTTCCTGTCGGGCATATAAAGATGTCTTTCACTTATTACAGTAAGGTGTCGAGTGAATATGGGACAGTTGAACACATATAAACGAATGAAATATCACATTTTGCTGTTCGTCAGTTATTTCGATAGATAGTAGTTACTATGACGATCGTTCGCATTGGGCTTTATGATAAACGTTAGGTAAACACTACTTTAAATGCTCTCAATAAGAAAATTTCACTTCCAAAAATCGAACATTTGGCTTAACTATGCTATGATAGCAATTCCCAGTTTACTGCACAGAAGTTACCAAGGCCACTTCTCTAAATGTCAGGATAGGAGGCTATTGTGACATGAAATCTCTTATACATTAACTTAAATAAATAGAAAAGGATATATTTCTTAAGTATAATTAAGTGTACTTACCAGGAATCATGAATAAAGCCTCTTATCTTCAATCGTTCTCGAGCTGCTCCAGTCGGCTGGGTTTCTGAATTTGAATGATGCGCGCGCAATCCCATAATGCCACACTACAGTAAGTTAGTGTAGGAAACACCTGCTTCTTGTAAATGAATTACAGTTGACGTGGAAATATACTGTTAACAACTGTAAAACCATATTTGACCCATAATGCATTGCGAATTACAGCTGCATCTTGTAAAATGTTTATACAGTAAAATTCTGTAAAATTTAGCTGTAGAAACTACAGCAATTTTTTACAGTTTACATAAGTAAGAACAAGTGGGCCCCAAGGCTAATAATTATAATATCCTGATATTAACGTATACTATGGATTATATTTCAAAATGATTTTCATTAAACTGTAATTATGTGCAGTTCTGGAATTACTGGTGAGTCAATAACTATCCATTATGAGGTGTTTGACATTAATTATGGAGGAATGTGCAGCTCGGATAGCAGTAAATTAATGTAAGTTTTTTTTTTTTTTTTTTTCTTAATGCTTCAATCTGTTGGACTCTTTGGACTCTTCGGATTGGATTTTCTTTATTTTGAAAAAATTAAATAAAAATAAAAAATTGAAGCAGTTGTGTATATAGAGTGGGTACTATATTGACACTGACAGCTGTGAAAGATGAAAAAATAAATTATAAGTTTGGTAATCAAAGGCTGAATAACCACTTTGCATAATGAGCAAAAATAACAGCAAATCAGTATGGAAGATCAGGAAAACGTCCTGAGTTACGTCAGAATCGGATCAGTCAAAATAACAGTAATGATGATGGTTTACTGATTTTGCAGAAAAGCAACAAAGACATTAGAATAACTTAAGAAAGATAGTCTTCATCACGTCTCTATGATTTATTAAATTGGAGTTAACAATATTTGGAAATCCTGCTGCGTATATAAAATAAAAGTGTTTCTAGGTTTAATATTGAGTATGACATGCAAAAGCATACTTTCACATTGCCATTTGTAGGCAATAAAATTCATCACAATCGTCATGTCTATCTACCTGCTGGAGAGACAGACTGAAGAAGGAGTGTTTTAAATAGAAACAATAATTGTACTGTAACAGAGGGTGTTGAATCTTCATGGCTTTGCCACATTATAATTTTGGTCACAATAGCTGTGTATCAAAACTGACTGAGCTGCCTACCTATAGCTTTTTTGGGGCTCCTTTTTTGTGCTCCTGATGCGAAATCTGCAGAGTCGGATTCTTTGCAGACATTGTGATATTCCTGTCATTGTGACATTCCCAGACTTTTAAAGAACTGTTCGTGTACTTGTGTGTTTTAATCCAAAATGTTTTTTATCTGTTTTCTAAGAACATAAAGTAAAGTAAAAGTATGCAATTCATTAAAGTGGAAAGCAAATATCTGTACAACTTTTACAAGATTTCAGAAGACAAAAGGCAGAAACACACAATTAAACTGCTTACAGTGTTTGTTTGTTTTTTGTTGTTGTTGTTTTTTTTTTGTTGTTGTTGTTGTATTTCATTTTCAGAAAATTGTCCCACTCTCTGAGAATCTGAAAAAGAATGTTTCATAACCTCGCGGTCTGAGGAATCATCTATCAAAGCACTTTCCCTCGCCTTATAAAACAATGAGGGACTTTAACAAGACCCTACAGTGCTTCGACAATATGGAGGGCTAGATAAATGTCACATTTAATGGCCTGAGCTGTTGGGCCCATCCAAAAGGACACAGTAGATTTAAAGCCAAAAGCTTTACCTAGTATGTTATGGAATCAAAGGGATGACTGGACCATCACTCATGTTTTTCATCGCTTCTGTTATTTGGTTAAGAGATTGAAGGATCGAGAGTGTTTCGTGAGAAGCCATAGTGATGAATCCCAAAAAAGCATGTGTTGTTTTGACCTGTAAGGATTGGTGTTTAGGCCAAATCTAACTATATCATTCACAGTTAATTCACACTAGCTGTGGGCCAAAGATTCTATCATTGTTGCCCTGTGGACTCTCTAGGATTTCTGACTGTTGTTTTCTCTCTGGAAGAAACTAAACACGATGTTACTCCAAGCCAGTGAAATGTGTCAAGTTAGTTGTTCTCAGATGTAAATGTGGGAATACCCAGCTGCCACACATCAGCACTCCAGGGAACACAAGGAAGTTTGATTTTTCCAGGTGAAAAATTGATCTTACAGAATGTAGCTTGACAAAAGCTGACAGATAAGCTGGTGATTTGTTCCAGTGTCTCACTCTCCTCTGGTTGGCCATAAGTTACGCATAGAAAATGTGTTTTTCTTCATTAGTGCCAGCTCTGATTCGATTCAGTTTGGTCTCCTGTCTAGTAGTACAGGTAGATCAGCCTGTAACAGGCTGGTACATTAACACAACCTGGGTCTCCTTCACTAACACATATGTTCATATGCAGGTTTAGGCTGTAATATTGGATGTAATGTAAATAACACACAGTTAAAAGTATGATCTGCTTCACTTGTGCTTCTGCTTTACTGTGTGAGTCAACACATCAAAAGGAATATAATTTAAAGCATGTAAAATGATTAATAAAACGTAATGATTTAAAGGTTGCCTTTCTTTCTTTTTTTTTTACAAAGTGTACTTTTTAAGTGTGTGTATATATATATATGTCTCTGACATAAAAGGAAGCTGCTTTTCGCTGAAGTATAAATCAGCTCTGTAAAGTTATTTCAAACTACACTAGGATTTTGCATTCACGTGAATTTTCCCATGACATAAACTTTAAACATATGAACTTTTTTTGACCAATATAAAGCTGTTTGATGATAGACAGTGGTCCTTCTTTGGCTACAAATTTCAAAACACTTTAAATATGGAACACAATTCATATCAACTTCTAATCCTAACCTAACCCTAACCTGAAGATTTTGTTACAGTTCACATTGTGTTTTCCATTGAAGAATGAATAATCAGAAAAAAACATGAGTTAATTATAACACTTCATTTATGAGTGAACTATCACATTAATTTTCAATTATCCTGTTTCTCTGTGTAACTCTTTGACTCTTTCTACAGTCAGTCCTTCATTTTTCACCAGTATCAGAATTGATTACGGAGCTGATTCATACTTCAGCGAAAAGCAGTTTCCTTTTATGTCAGAGCCTCTCAAGTCACAGAAAAGAAAATGACTACTACTATGACATCCACACTGAAATAAAAGCCACATATGTCTGTCATTCTCTTTGTTGGTTTCAGTGATTAATCAAATGAATTAAAAAAGTTAACTAATTCACTCAAGTTTATTTTTCTTATTTCCGACTTACTCAAGTTGTATTCTAGTAGCACATATATTTATTTATTTTATTTGGGAAACGTTTTAGGACCACTTCGTATATACAGATACTGTATTACAGTCTATAGATACTATAGTACCATACAGGTTTGAAATTAATTGAAATAAGGCTAAAATAAAAACATAAATGTTAGATTAAAATATATATATTTCTATTAGACACCTATTTTTATTTGGGCTTTTTTAAAGTTTGCTGAAGTACTAAAATTGCCAAAACTAAACTAAAAAATAAAGCAGAAAATAATAAATACTTTAAATTATTAAAATGAATTACTAAATTACCAAATGTATAAAAAAATTACAACAACAAAAAAAATATAAGCAATTATTAATAAATAATAGAAAGGTAAATAAATATTACTAAAATAACATTGGTGCTGACATACATATGACATACATACATATTGGTGCTGAAGATGGTCCCCTGCAAAAACAACAACAAAAAAAACTATTAACTAAAATAAACTATTCATGTATGTGAATAATGTACTTTACATTACAAACAGGGTTTAAAATGAACTTTTTCACTTACCAGCCATTTTGACTATTAAATTAAGTTACTGGACATTCAAACCTTAAACTGGCCAATACAAAAATATATGAAATATTACAAAGATATGCTCAGATTATTATCTTGGAAATTATAATAATAATATAATATATAAAAAGATTTATTAGATATGATTCCAAATCGTTGAAAGGCTTTCAGTGTTACAACCGTCAATCATTGTTTATATATATATATATATATATATATATATACACTCTAAAAACTGCTGGGTTGAAAACAACCCAATTTGGTTTATTTTGACAACCCAGCGCTGGGTCAAAAAGGGACGAACCCAGCGCTGGGTTGTTTTAACCCAACCAGTTGGGTTATCATATTTAACCCAGCCTGCTGGGTTGCCTTTTTATGGTTTAAAATGACTATATTGCAGGGTTTAAAAAAACAGAGCGGGTGTTTTTTTATCACTGTATTTCAGAAGGAAAACTACTGTATTTAGAAAATGTTCGATATCATTTCGCATGTGCTTGATAAGGCAGCGTTTGTGAGCTCAGCACCGCTCTGCAGCCGTTACCGGAGAAACCTACCTCTCCCGCTCTTAGCGCCTCCTGCTGGCAGAAAATAAACTCGCAGAGTGCAGCCATGTGGGGAAACAATGCATTTCTACGTTAAAATTAACCCAAATTGAGCTAGGCATTAAACCTACAAATGTTGTTCATTTTAAATATCACTTTTACACACAAATAATAATTACCAAAAGGAAAATATTTATTAAAAACAAGAGAAAAGTCAAAAAGTAACATGTTAGAAGAAATGCAGAAAAGGATGGCATTAACAACTACAGAGTTCATAAACAAAGCATTGAACATTTGATGAATATAACTTAAGATCAAATTGGACTTTGTTCAATTGTATATATTGTATAAAAATATACGAAAACACATACAATAAATTTACAATTAGTTAGTTTTTTTTCCAACTATTCTGGCATGACAGTACACAAATAAATCACAACATTAACTTTGATATTATAACCTTTAACAGACGCATGTGTGTGTGTGTGTGTGTGTGTGTGTGTGTGTGTGTGTGTGAAAGAATGTGAGCAGGTGTATGAATGACAGAGTGTAAACTTTTCTACTAAACAACACAGAAAAAGCATTTAACTTTTTTTTTTTAACAAATTATACACTTACAGTTTGTTTCATTGTCCATGAATACAGATCATGCATCACGGTAAATTTTCATGATCTCTTTAGCATAACTGATGTAATCATGAAGAAACCCCATCAGCCCAGCATCTGACATCTTCTACATCATCCAGGGCAGCGTCCTCCTTTAAAACCACTGCTGTTTAGGGGAAAGAAGATTCTCCTCTCTGACCAGCATTCATCCCAGTCACCGCCTGTTCTTCATCAGTGGCCTAAGAGAAACACATTTGAAAAAATTTAACATTTAATTAAACTATCCATTTTCAGGTAGAGGTGTATTCACATCCGTAAGGACAGGTAAATCATCGGTTTTAAAGTTTCAACACTTTGTGCGGTTGTTTAATGTCTCAGTCCACCACAGCGCTCCAGAATGCTATAATGGCAGCACTAGTGTGAGGACATGCGATATTGTTTGAATAAATATTGCTTTCAGAAAGCTTCTTTACTGAAACATTAAAACAGACATGACATTCACATACCTCACAATATTCATGTACATGGAGGGCTGCTCTTCAAACCGTTAGTTCACCAAATAATTAAAATGGTCATAATTTACTCTCCCCATGTTTTTCCAGACTCATACAAACTCTGTTCATTTTTTGGAAAACATATGAATATATTTAATATTCTCTTTTTGTGTCCTCCATTGCTGGTCTGGGAGACCAATAATTTATTTTGAATATACATGTTTGCTATAATATAATTAAAGATGTATTCATATATAAATATCAGAATTTACTTCTACAATAACTCTATATTTATGAAGCTTGAAAATACTGATTATCTAAACTATAAATGGATTAACAAATATTATGAGAAAACTAAAAATATATTAATTTATGTTGTAAAGACAGACAAAAGTCTTATAGGTTTGGAATGACTTGAGGGCAAGTAAATGATTTTTTGTGTGAACTTTACCTCTAAGAGCGCAGACCAAGAATAATGACTCTCCAAATCAGACAACTCCAAAGTTGGTTTGATTTCTGCAATAAAAAACACAGACATCAATGGTCTTAATGAAATGAGCACGTAATCACACTGTTGTTGCATCAAAATGTGAAGTAAACTGGCAGGAGACAACAGAAAAATTTATTTTCTAAAAATAACTTACATAAAATCTCAAGGGAATGATGATCTCCCATGTCTCTTGCTTTTAACATCTACAAAAACAAAAAACAAACATTATTTTACTCTTAGTAAAAAAACAACAACTGATAACATGAAATTATGAAGTTTACTTGCCTTAAATGATCTTTCCCTCTCTTCAGAAGAAGCTGAGAAAACCACCTCCTCCTCACACAAGCAGACTTGTGTGTCCTTAACTCCAGTTAGTTTGAGTTCTGCAAAGAGGGACATCAATGGTTTCAATAAAATATTAACATATACATACATACATATATAAAATCACACTGTTTTTGCATCAAAATGTGAAGTTAACAGGCAGGACACAACAGAAACATAAATTTTCTAAAAAAAAAAAAGTAATAATAATTTAATTTACATCAGTCTCAAAAGAATGACGTTATCTTGTCTCTGGATTTCAACATCTAAAAAAAACACACACATTATTGTAGTCTTAGTAAAAATAAAGATAACTTGATGTTATTCTGAAGTTTACTCTCCTTAAACCGTCTGTCCGTCTCTTCAGAAGAACACCTCCTCCTCATCCTCACACAGGTCTGTGACTCCTCACACAAACAGCTTCTGTGTCTTTAACTCTCAGCGCGAGGACAATGAAGACAGGAGCTGGACAAGTCTGAAACATTACATGTAAAACATACTTTTAACAGTTACCACTTCAACAGCCTCAAAATAATTATGCTAGTCTTTACTACACAATGCCGTTTCCTTTAGGAGACAAACATACATTCAGTTTAACCGCGAAAAAAAAAGACAAATTAATATGAGCGTAACCGTGACCATAACCGTCTGTTAACGCCTCAAAGAGAACAGATAATGTAAAATCTTATGTAAATATGACAAAATACATTCACAGACGTTATATTAAAAGTAACGTTCAGTAACGTTACATGAGGCAGTTAAGACCTCCGTGTCCGAGGCGAAAACCGCGTCCGTTTTTTTTATATAACGTTAGATATAACGTTAAGCTCCTTTGTTTCCGCCTTTCATAAAACCTTCCGCCTTTCATACAACCGGGTAAACAATAAAAGATAACTTTACATTTTGAATATTTAACGTTACTTACCATAGTCTTTCACTCGCTTCTCGCTTCTATCACGCTGAGAAAATGGCGGCTGCTCGCACTGGAGAGACGTACGATTTTGACGTGACGTGCGTGCTCTCCTTCACGTCCGCGTCCTCAACCCACCCCCGCTGGGTTAAAAAAGAAAGTTATTTTCAACCCAAACTTGGGTTAAAACATCCCAAAGTCCTATCCAACGGCCTCAACCCAGCAGTTGGGTTGAAAAAAACAACCCAGCGTTTTTTAGAGTGTATAGCTTACTCTAAAATGTATATATTAATTGTAAACAAATCATAGATTAGCAGACAGACTGTCAGTCCATAAAAAGATCAGTGGCTTCCTCACAAAAGTCAGCGTCTTGTCTTTTGATCAGCCTCAAAGTCATATTATTTTCCACCTACAGATACCAAGTGCTGCCGCAGGTGTGCTAACACCCACAGAAAATGATGTTTTTTCTCGTCCAGTCTGCCACCCTCTTAACTGTTTTTTTTGTTTGTTTGTTTGTTTGTTTGTTTTGTTTTTTCAGGTATATGTGCTACATTTGGTGGGCGTTAAGTTCAAACCCTTATTAAATTTTTTTGTATTATTATTATTATTATTATTCATACTAATTTCATATGAGATTTACAATAAAATATTTATCTGAGCATTAGCTTCTTTATTGTTGGTAAGATTTCAGTTCATATGTTATTGTTTAGCACAAGCTGTTTTCACAAAACTGTCTGAGATCAAACTATAATTGCAGACCACCTGGGTTGAAGACCTGTGTTTTAGGATAATCTATCAAAAAAGCAGATAGAATGAAAACTTACTGGCATTAGCTCTTCTAAACTGCTTGAAAAGGCACAATGGGTGCTTTGTACTGCAGATTTTCCACAGGCATTACCCCTGAATCTTACTGTCATTGCACCATCATTATTCTCGTTCATGCCGAGCCATTTCACATTTAGAGGCATGAGATGCCCGATCTTGTTAAACCATCATTTAAATCCGAAAATCTAGTGGGAACAGATGTGTGCCGAACCTCGACAAATCTCCCAAAGTTCTCAGCATGATAACTACAAATCTTTATCAACAGCTTAAATGGCAAAGACGGTAATATCATTACATATTCACATCCTGACTAAATGACCGCAATTACATATGCACAATAATCCTGTTTCTAATCAACCTAATAATATTCCTTCTCCTTAATACAGTGGCTTGCATGCAAAAGATGCACACCCTATTAAACACGATAAATAAAAATATAATCAACTGTAAGCAGTCAAAAATGTGTGTAGCTACAAAGTGAAAATGATATAATAAGAACCTTGGAAAGACTTTTCAGAATAAACTAGCCACTCTATTCTATTCCCTTAAAAAAAAAAAAAAAAAACACCAGAGATTTCATGGGTAATCACAATTTTTTCTGCCTGGTTGTTTTCTTTCATAAGACAAACACGTGACCTTTTTCCTTCCTTGAAATGTTATCAAATTCTCAGCCGTTTTAAATAAGTCATTTAATCGCATGCTCGTGTCTCCTAAGCGACAGCTTTGAGATTTTGCAGGGTTTCTGTTCCACATGTTGAAAGCAAGTGCGGCCGGTGCTCAGGCCTGGAAAGTGTGGCATCATCTCTGGTTTATATATAAAATAATGAGCTCCGTTCTCGCGGTTATACAGGCACTGCTGTGCTGCAGAAATTCCCCGTGAGAAGTTTTGCATTAGCGGTTCGTGCATGGTAATCATTAGGAAGATTTGTAGGCTGCCGGGTTACTCTCCACACATACGCCATCTTATGGCACACTAAACACACACAAACCGCTTAACCCACATGTGTGAAGCAAAGGAATACATTCCTAACTCTTCATGAATTTAATATTTATAATGAAAATATAGCACTCCCTCAAATTTTCCAGAGTGGGAAGAATTTAAAACGAAATAATTACAAGAGAGAAGGTTTCCATTATGGTCAATTGGGAACGTTCATGTTATTTTGAACCTAGGATTCCCTGTCAAACCAAATAAAGATTATTTTTATTTGAGGATGACTGACAGAATCACTTTTTTATGTAAGATTGAACATGTCCAGCAGATTTGTGTATGTTAATTTATGTAAAAAAATAAATAAATAAAAAACACAGGAATAATTCAACCAAAAATTATATCCACCCACAGGCCATCCAAGATGTAGATGAGTTTGTTTCTTCACAGAACAGATTTGAAGAAATATATCATTACATCATGTATCATTACATCACTTACATCACTTACATCTGAATGGGTGCCGTCAGAATGAGAGTCAAAACAGCTGATAAAAACACAAGAATAATCCTCAAGTAATCCACATCACTCCAGTCCATCAATTAACATCGTGTGAAGTAAAAAGCTGCATGTTAGTAAAATACATTATTAAGATACTGTAAATCATCGCATCTGGCCAAAATGCAAGTACATAATCTACAATAATGCTTCCTCTAGTCAAAATGTCCTCCTATGCACCAACATAACTGTATAAAATTGTTTTCACATGTAAATGGTGCTTGAGCTGTGCATAACTTAGCTGTCTTAACTGTGGATTTTATAAACATGGATCTTACGTGTTACTTGTGGAATATTGTGATGGTTTTATCAACTGTTTGGACATTCTGACGGCAGCCATTCAGAGGATCCAAAAACAAACTCATCTACATATTGGATGACCTGAGGGTAAGTATATTTTTAGCAAATTCCTGAAAGATTTTGTCAGACATTGCAGTGACAGCAACCAACAGAATGCAACTTCTTCAGAAAAAAAATTGTGATCCATGAAAAAACTGCGACAGATCTCGACAACAAAACGTTGTGCAAAAATGTTCAGGAAAAGCTGTATTTTTTCATATATTTCTTGATATAATAACAGTCCCTAGATAAAAAAAAAAAAAAAAACACATTAGTGATCTGACTTCACAAATGTCTGCAAAAGTCGTGTTCTACGTTTCTGTATATATGTTTTCATAAGGGATCTGTCTGTCTTCATGTGCTGAAAGCTCTGTAATGTTTTCCCAACCATTCCAAGCATCCATCAAAGGGATTTTTAATATTCCCCTGGCATTAATATCATGAGATATGTATTGCAATTCTGATAAAGTCTGCTTGTGTGACACATTTTGTTTCCTGTTTCAAAACTAACTGAATTCAGTTTCCTGTCTCCAAAATTGCAGTCATCTGTGTTGCTTTCTATTCAGCTTCAGAGTTATTTTAGTTACACATATGTCAAATGAGTGAGTCAAATGAAAGGCGGAATATCTGATATCTAGCCTTTTGAACTCATTTTGATGATAAAAGTTTGTTGACAGCAGCGGTCTGGCTCATGCAGCATTTACTCATGCATAGTAATAAATACGCAGCTCTCATGCTGTTAAGCTCATTTCCAGAGGCTTTTTCTGGAATGTCCTCACTTCCTATTAAGAAATGTCAGGGCTTTTAACTATTTCCATTTGAATTTTTGCCGATCTTACGATATTCAAGTAAGAAGGGTATGAATCAGCAGAACATCTGAAGAGAGACAAACACTCATTAAATCATAAATAATCATGTTTAGCTATGATCTCATTACAACTACAAATAAAAATCCATCACAATTCAGAAAGTAACATCATTTTACACTGATTAATTCAGAGTGTGCTCAAGAATTTATGTTGAATTATAGGAAATACACAGTCCGCCTTGCCTTAGGAGAAACTGTTTTCCTGCTACTTCAATAATCTGTTAAGACAGCTGTGAAATAACACTAGAAATTATGCATCGCTTATGCAAATAGAATGCACATGCAAATGGATCCACTGATTGGAGGGTGCCGATGAACAATCATCGCACGCTATTTCGCCCAAACCACCTGCAAACCCTCAAACAAACAACAATGACTGTGTCTGACATTCACAAGAGTCGCTGTCCATCCCTTTATTCAAAGAGTTTTGGAGGTAGTTTATTACTTAAGACAGCATAGCAAAGTTAAATTCTAAATGTATACAACAGGTTCAACAAAGATTAATAAACAATACTAGTGCTATAATGTTACTGCAATTTATTACTTAGAAAATGTTCGGATATCTAGGTTACAGTGAGGCACTTACAATTGAATGAAGAGGGCCAATTTGTGAATGTTAAAATACTCACTGTTTCAAAAGTAGAGCCACAAAATGTAAACAATGTGTGTGTTAGCTCGATTTCAGTACGAATAAAATAGTAACATTTAGTAACATTTTCTGGGTACATTTCTGAGTAAAATATAAAATGTTATATATATATATATATATATATATATATATATACACACACACACACACACACACACACACACACACAAACCCGATTCCAAAAAAGTTGGGATACTGTACAAATTGTGAGTAAAAAAAAGGAAATAAGAATAAACATATTCTATTCACAATAGAATATAGATAACATATCAAATGTTGAAAGTGAGACATTTTGAAAGGTCATGCCAAATATGGGCTCATTTGGGATTTCATGAGAGCTACACATTCCAAAAAAGTTGGGACAGGTAGCAATAAGAGGCTGGAAAAATTAAATGTACATATAACAGCTGGAGGACCAATTTGCAACTTATTTGGTCAATTGGCAACATGATTGGGTATAAAAAGAGCCTCTCAGAGTGGCAGTGTCTCTCAGAAGTCAAGATAGGCAGAGGATCACCAATTCCCCCAATGCTGAAAAATAGTGGAGCAATATCAGAAAGGAGTTTCTCAGAGAAAAATTGCAAAGAGTTTGAAGTTATCATCACCTACAGTGCATAATATCATCCAAAGATTCAGAGAATCTGGAACAATCTCTGTGTGTAAGGGTCAAGGCCAGAAAACCATACTGGATGAGCGTGATCTTCAGCCCTTAGATGACACTGCATCACATACAGGAATGCTACTGTATGGAAATCAAAGCATGGGCTCAGGAATACTTCCAGAAAACATTGTCGGTGAACACAATCCACCGTGCCATTCACCGCTGCTGGCTAAAACTCTATAGGTCAAAAAAGAATCCACATCTAAACATGATCCAGAAGCACAGGCATTTTCTCTGGGCCAAGGCTCATTTCAAATGGACTGTGCTTAAGTGGAAAACTGTTCTGTAACAATTTAAAATTGGAAGTTCTTTTTGGAAAAGTGGGATGCAATTTAATCCGGACTAAAGAGGACAAGGACAACCCAAGTTGTTATCAGTGCTCAGTTCAGAAGTCTGCACCTCTGATGGTATGGGGTTGCATGAGTGTGTGTGGCATGGGCAGCTTACACATCTGGAAAGGCACCATCAATGCTGAAAGGTATATCCAAGTTCTAGAACAACATATGATCCCATCCAGACATCGTCACTTTCAGAGAAGATCTTGCATTTTCCAACATGACAATGCCAGACCACATACTGCATCAATTACAACATCATGGCTGCGTAGAAGAAGGACCTGGGTACTGAAATGGCCAGCCTGCAGTCCAGATCTTTCAACCATAGGAAACATTTGGCGCATCATAAAGAGGAAGATGCGACAAAGCAGACCTAAGACAGTTGAGCAACTAGAAGCCTGTATTAGACAAGAATGGGACAACATTCCTATTCCTAAACTTGAGCAACTTGTCTCCTCAGTCCCCAGACGTTTGCAGACTGTTATAAAAAAAAGGGATGCTACACAGTGGTAAGCATGCCCTTGTCCCAACTTTTTTGAGCTATGTTGATGCCATGAAATTTTTGACAGAAATTCCTAATCAGCCAATTACATGGCAGCAACTCAACTTCGTCGGCAGCCATATCACCCTGGAGCCCAAGACCGGTTTCCAACTGAAGCTAAGCAGGGCTGAGCCTGGTCAGTACCTGGATGGGAGACCTCCTGCTGCTGGAAGAGGTGCTAGTGAGGCCTGCAGGGGGTGCTCACCCTGTGGTCTGTGTGGGTCCTAGTGCCCCAGTTTAGTGAAGGGGACACTATACTGTCAACAAGCACCGTCCTTCGGATGAGACGTTAAACCGAGGTCCTGACTCTCTGTGGTCAGTAAAAATCCCAGGATGTCTTTCGAAAAGAGTAGAGGTGTGACCTCGGCATCCTGGCTAAATTTGTCCATTGGCCTTGGACCATCATGGCCTCCTAACAATCCCCATATCCACTGATTGGCTTCATCACTCTGTCTCCTCTCCAGTAAGCTTGTTTGTGGTGTGTGGTGGGTGTTCTGGCAATGTAGGAGACAATGTAGGTGCTTTGAGTGCCTAGAAAATTAGATTTTAGAAAAATAAATTTTTGTAATTAAAGTTTCATTTTGATTGTCCGCCGGTTCATGCCTCCTTCTTCCCGATGATTATGGAGTTTTATTGTTACAGGGGGATATTTTCTTGGCACACTTTGGGCCCCTTAGTACCAACTGAGCATCGTTTAAATGCCTACTTGAGTATTGTTGCTGACCATGGTCATCCTTTCATGACTACAGTGTATCCATCTTCTGATGGCTACTTCCAGCAGGATAATGCACCATGTCACAAAGCTCAAATCATCTTAGACTGGTTTCTTGAACATGACAATAAGTTAAATCAGGACCACTTCCGTCAAGTATATTTAATGACAATTATAATTGCATAAAGTTAGTGTTGGTGGTATGGTTATATTCTGGGCAGCCATGCTTGGACAGAGCGGGGGGGAGCAGCAAGACAAACCCCCCTGGGGTACAGAACAGAACCATTATAAGCATACATAATTACAATTCACAATTACATGATTTGTAAACAAAATGTGATAGAGAATGTTTCCAATGAAGACACTGTAAATAGAAAGAACAAGTTAGATCAGATAACAGGTTCAGCTGGTGGAGTTGGGGTTGGAGGAGGGAGTTAATTGCAAGCAGCAATGCGATGGAGAGGCACTGAATAATGGGAATTTAAATAGACCGCAGGTGATAGGTGTCGAGACTGGATTGGTAAACGTCAGGAACAGCTGACTGTCAGCTGATGCAAGCGTGACTAACATGACCTGACTGAACTAACGCGATGCTCGATTTCATTTTACTCAAATGGCCTCAGTCGCCAGATCACCAGATCTCAGTCCAATAGAGCAGATTTGGGATGTGGTGGAACAGGAGATTCGCATTGTGGATGTGCAGCCGACATATCTGCAGCAAGTGTGTGATGCTGTCATTTCAGTATGGACAGTTGTTGTTTTTTGTTTTGTTTTTTTTATTCAGCTTTATTTCACTTTTATTTTTAGTTATTTTAATCTTCATCTTCAAAAAAAAATTTATCATGTAATATTTGATAATTTATGTGAAAGTGTTATATAATTAACATATTTAGCCTGAGTAACAATCACATGACTGGGTTCAATTGAAGAATTAATGAAAGTGCATTTAATACATTTATAAATCTTACTGTACATTTATCCCTTTTTACTTTTGCACAAATTTGACTCATGAGAGGGTTTGCCTAAAATGTCTGGGTTTGTGTTCCTATTTTTTTTTTTTTTTCAGGCCAATGGCTCGCAGTCATTGTATATAATCGTCCAGTCATTGCCTGTGAGAAGGCGGGATCTACATCGAACCGTCAAAGCAATGAAAATATGTGTTCATATAATGTATGAAGACTGTAGAGAGCAATCTAAAACTGGAAACTTTAGAAAATGTATAAATCACAGTGACATGTCTTAAAAAAGAAGAGTATGTTTTTTTTATATATATTAATTTATATCCATTACACGTTACTCACCATAAAACCTTGATTTATGTTTTTATTATTTTGTGGATGGATGAGTCAAAATATTTTTTGTGGTAATCAATGTCACGCCAGCATTGCTGCTGAGTTTAACTGGTACTGAACCCAGAATATTCCATTAATAATCTTCAATGTGGATTGATTTGTGTAAATGTGTTCACAAAAATGCACAGCTGCTTCTCTTTTTGGGGTTTGGCATGAAATTATTTATTTTTATTTAATTTTTCTCTCCATTTTTTTTTTTTTTGCCAAGGTCAGTTAATGGCAATTGGCTCTGGATCCTCATGAGTCCTTTATACTGTACTCGATGAAAAGCAGTCTGAGTTAGAGAGTGTTCTGGCACGACCAGACATTGGCCTGCTAGCTGCTGGATAAGAGCACTGGATCCAGCTGTGCTTGGCAGAGCTCAATGATTTGAGTGATGGATTTGGGCTGAATTTTAGCCAGTCCTGGTTTTGCTGCTCTGCCCCTTGTAAATGCCTCAGCGTAATTAACTGCAAATCACACAGTTAGTGTAGCCATGTCCAGCATCAAAGGTCAGGCAGGGAGAATTGCAAATTACCAGTCTGGGGAACAAGAGCGAAAGAGGGTCAATATCACAAGAGAGGGAGGCAATCATTTTGGCAGGAGGTGGTGTTTTGGGCTCAGGATGTGGTAAGTGGAATTGTTTACTGGCACTGGTTAGCCCTACAGAGTCAAAACGCCAGTCGAACGTCCTATAGAGAGATGACAGGCTGTGTGCTCTACTTTAGCCTGAAAGGGGAGAGTGATTCCTAACAAGCTTTTCGCTGGAGGTTGGAGTGACTCAAGAGCTGGGGTCAATAAGAAGCAGAAAAACAACGTTGATTTTTCACATATATTTTATACTGGATACTCTAAATAGCACATAAAGTACCACTGGAGTTCAATACTGAGCAGAGATGCCCATAAAAATCTAAAAATAAAAATAAAAACACACACAAATACACTTATGAACCCACATTTGTTTGCATTCTTTATCTTGTGCTGGGGAGTTGACCATTTTATTAGACCATTTAAGTTGTTTTGTGTATGTGTGTGTGTGTTTTATGTACTCCAGAAGGTCATTACAAGGCTTACTAGATCCGTTTAATGCATCAGCATGTGCCATATTTTCATCAAACTATAAAAGGACATAAAGGAGTCCAAACTCTGAAAGAACACTGTGAGCAAACATTGATTGCTTGATCTATTTTGTCACTTATAAACTATAATGAAGTGTAATGAACAATAATAGTTTACGTTTATATTAGATGCAGTTAATTGAACTTAAGATCCTTTTTGACTTTAAATCTTTAAAGTACTTGAATATATTTGTAATTATACATTTGAAATGATGCAACTGCAATTAAGTGCATTTAAAACTTTGGATCTAATAAAAAAAAACTGTTTAAATTACAATTAAATACTTTGACATGCTAGCCGGTACATATATATATATATATATATATATATATATATATATATATATATATATATATATATATATATATATATATATATATATATATATATATATATGTATGTATGTATGTGTGTGTGTGTGTGTGTGTGTGTGTGTGTGTGTGTGTGTGTGTGTGTGTGTGTGTGTGTGTGTGTGTGTGTGTGTGTGTGTACCCCACATTTTCAGTGCAGTTTCATTCCTCCAGATCCCAATGTACAAGTACTCAAATCTGAACAGAATTAAAGAGAAGGAAAACAGATAGAAAAAATGCTCGGCTGTGGTACATAGCTGCACATTAGTAATATAACTCTCTCTTTATTCCTGCTGCTCCCCTAAAACCCGAGCAGCCACAAACCTTATGGAGCAGAAAACTACATTTGTATTTGTGTCCCACCCAGGACTGTCTCTTGCCTCGTGAGCTGTTTATCTAGGACGGATGCCACGGCAGGGTCAGCTCCCTGAAAAGGCAATGAAAAGTTCAGCATTTGAATCTGAGAAGGTGTCTTGGAAACAGACAGATTATTTCACCAAGACTGACTCAGCCACAATGCTGAACAGAAGTCAGTCAGTCAACGAGTTATAAACATGTGAAGTGCAAAGGTGAGATTCTCACTCCAGAGACAGACAATTTTGTTGTTTGTGATTTTGTGTAACTAAATATCTTTCCACACATTACTGTTTTTTTATGTCAGAAACTAGGGGCAGTTGTTCCAGGAATCAATGTTTTGTTCACAAAGATGCCTGGCGGAATTCTTGATTGTAATAGCTTTCATGGCACTTGTACATACCTCATATGCCCTTGACTTCCTAGTCACATGGCTCAGGTGGTTGGCTCAGAAAGTTTTGCACTCCAGTAAACAATGTTCTTGTAACAGCCGGGCAACTTCCATCAAGATGAATGGGAGCGCAAACAAATAGCTTTCTCCAGCTATAATAGACCTACTTGCTCTCCAATCATGTTAGCCAGATGGTTGGGGTTTGGCAAAGGTGAAAGGAAGCCATCATTCTGTTGGGTGAGAAGGGAGAACAGTGGAGGCAGTGTCTGTGAAGCAGAGAGCACCTGTAGTCTCTCTGAATCCAGCCATAGAAACCAGCTTCACATTTTATTGCCTATCCAGAATGATAAAAAGCCACAAGAACCTCAGTCAATGGGACATTAGTTAATTTTGTTTATGTGATTTTGAAATGAAAAGAAAACAGAGAACACATCTTAAATGCAAAACGATGCGCTCAGCCAAAGTGACTTCAGAATAATGTACACAATTTAGTTCCTTTTGGTTTCAACTTGAAACATAGTTCCCACGTTGCAGCATGTCCAAAATGTTTCGTAATATAGTTGCAGACAGTAAAAAAAAAAGAAAACATTTAACTAAAAGTAAAAAAGGAGAGATATATTATAGCTGCCAATTAAAATCATATGTATGGGGGGGAAATAACAAGTAAAACTTATTAACACCATTATCACATCTTTTTGCATCTTCAAAAGACAGAATGTCATACAGGTTTAAATTACATGAGGGTGAGTAAATGACAGAATTAATATTTTGCAGTGAACTGGGCCTTTATTACCCATTTTTAAAGTGTATTAGTCTCATTGCATTATGCATGCAATTGTAATTGCAGTGTAAATGCATTCATTCTACCTCTGAGCTGCATTAAACTGTCTTTAAATATACAGATGCAGATTCTGGGAGACAAAATAAATAAATAAAACCATGGCCATTGTAGACAAAGTTTAATAAATAGAGACACTTTTAATGAAATTAAATAAAATGTTTATTTTAAAGCTACTTTTGTCATGTGTATTTGATGCTTTTCTCATTTAACATAATAATGACTTTTAATTATGGACTTGGGGGTCATTTCTCAGTCAAATTTGATGCACACTTAATCTGTGATTGTTTAGGTTATTAAATTGCCACATTATTAATTGCTATATAAATAATCAGTAGTTTTAAATACAATTAAATATAGGCTTTGCAGCATTATAATTGTGCAGTATTATTAAATTATTAATGTTTTTAAGGATTCATTTTAAGTAAGTATTTGATTATGTTATGCAAAATAAAATATGTAAAATTAACAATTAAATAGCCAGTACCAACCAATATATATCTAACATCAATAAATTATGTATACATGCATTGGCATAAAAGTTAAACTACAGAGTAGTTTTTATATTGAAAGTGACATGACATTCAGCCAAGTATGGTGACCCATACTCAAAATTCGTGAAGTGTATTTAACCCACCTAAAGTGAACAAACACAACAGTGAACACGCCCGGGGAGCAGGTGGGGGTTCGATGCCTTGCTCAAGGGCACCTCAGTCATGGTATTGCCAGCCCGAGACTCGAACCCACAACCCTAGGATTAGGAGTCAAAATCTCTAACCACTAGCCCACAACTTCCCCATATTAAAGTGAGAAGGAATTTAAGTTAGTTTATGATTTTCTGTTGGTCTGAACCAAAGAAATATAAGTTAAATATCTGTACCATATTGAATTGCATAGCATCATATTTGCTTCACGTCCATTGTATTACAGTTAATCGTATTGTGTTCAATCAATTCAAAATCAAAATGCATTGCATCGTAATTGGGGTAAATCACATCGCATCAATTGCTGCTTTATATTTATCTTTAATGTATCATATTGCTGGCTATGCATTAAGATGTGTATTGCATCACACAGTTATGAAGAGGCACATCCCATATGCTGTCAGCCAATATAGTGCTACCATATACTGCATCCCTATACACAATGCTGAGAAATTTGCTTTATTTTTATTTATAATAAAAATGTTCCCTATGTGACATGAGTAAAAGCCTAGATTTCAGGTTTGAGAAATAGTGTCTTTTGACTGCTTTTGAAAAAAAAACATGGCTGTGAGCAAAACCTAATTTGGAGTGAGAAACATAGATAATTTGCAGAATTAATTAGCAGATGCACTAGCTGTACTCTTGTACCTCTAAAGAGAAAATATCTTTCAGAAAACCCTCAAAGCAGCTTTGTGTGCCTGGGAACTTTGAACAAGTGCTCCAAGAGAAAAAAGACATAGTTTCCTGACTTGTGCTGCCTCAAAGATTTTTGAAGGTGTTCTATTAGCATTCTGTGAAGCACTGAGTAGTTATTGAACAAATGTGCACTTGTTGAACATTACTTTGCCTCCTTAATCTGGCTCCACATTGGTCTCAATAGAGATTTTTCTCCCGAAAGGTTACAAACAGCATCCTGATGCACTGTGTAAATAATATCAATAGAATACCCAGAGCCCTTGTGTCTCACAGCAAAACAGCCAGCTGAGTGTGGAGTGTGGAGCGGATTTTGTGTACCATTTATTGCAATCCATCTCTCTGGTCCAACAAAACAAACCTCATTCTCTGAGTGTGTATTGATAAGGACCCTTTCACCAAGCACAACAGACTCTGGAAAATGGCATGTTTACATAGGGAAATGGGCGAAAGGGAGAACCCAGAAATGCACAATGAAATCAAAGAAGCTAAAATCATTCCCATCTTGCTAAATGAAACTGCTCTTCTGAGTCATGAATGATTTACGCTTAAAAATGAAAATAACAGAGAAATTTTATTTTTAGATACAATCAGACAGTAAAATATAGAAAATGCTTTATCTACTCATTTTGAGAAAACTATAATCCCCCAAATAAGTTTGAGAAATGAAAAGAATAGTTGTAAGTATACTTTATCTGTTTGTTTTAGGCACAGTACCTGAATTTGGTCTCAGCATTTTTTTAACATATATATTCACATTCTCTTATAAGACATATATAGTATATATGAGATTATTATTATTATTATTATTATTATTCATAATTTTGATAGAAAGTGAACTAGAGGAAAATGTACACCTTTAACTCTATTTTAATAGCATTTTCTGTACAAAACTAAATTTGGTTGCCCTAAAATATATTTATACGATATATTAAAATTACACTACATAGTGATACATGTGAAATATAAACATAGCAAAACATTGCTTCTGAAGTAATGCAGCGTGTGGCATTCAGATATATGATAATATCTGAAGATTTCTGTTGCTTCAGGTGCCAGAAAGTCCCGTTTCCTTATGCCTTGACTTACCTGATCAGACTGAGCCTTTTTTCATACATCAGTATGAAATTTGCTTTCATAGCACTTAATATTATGGTAATATAAAAGATGGCAAGTCCAGGTTGGTCTGTGTATGGGATACTTTACTGAAACAGGTGATTAGAAGTGTGATGTGGAATATATTAGCATTAATAGAAATGCATATGCCGTCTGTGTTGATGTTTGCGTGCACCATGTCATTCATAAAAATCTCTTTGAAACTTTGATCTCGCTCTGACTGCTGTAGTGATTATGAAGCCATGAGAGTGCATGCATTAAACACAAGGTCTGACAGTAATCTTTTATCCTGTTCACCCTCCAGACACGCTATATTGAAGCAATACGATCTTTTTCAGCAAATTCCAGTGTTCCTCAAATCATTCCACCCAGAGGTGTACTCAGGTTTTCATTACGGTTGTAAATTAGAAATACATTGTGGTCAGTTATTTTATTGTCCAGGAATGTACTTTAAAACTGTAGCTTATAACAGTATTTAACTGTAGCTGAAGTTATAAAAAAATATATAATAATAATAAACTACAGTCAAGCTATAGTCAAAAAATTTATATATATATATATATATATATATATATATATAAATATATATATATATATATATATATATATATATATATATATATATATATATATATATATATATATAAAACAACCCTTGGGTAAAATGAAGCCTAATAACAGAAACTACACTCATTCTAATTAATAATGTATTAGTTTTAAAACTTCTACAAAAGAGTCTAATACATCTAAAAATAAACTCATTTAATTTAACAAATTCAGCAAAACAACAATACTTAACTAAATAATCAGATATGACAAAAGGCCAATAATTAATATCAGGTACTTGAATCGTGTTTTGAATCATCTTTACGTGTTGTTTGAATGAACTGATTCACTACAATAATTCTTACTTTCACACACTGCATACTTAGGAGAGTAAGGACTGTTTTTGCTGTACTGATTCACTAATGATTTTCATGGTATGAGAGAGGATTGCTCACTGTGACGAGTGGGGCGGGGCCGAGAGACGTGGGCACGAGGAGTGAGGCCAGGTGTAGTGATTGGAGATGAGCTGCACCTGCGCCCCACCACCTGTCTCGAGTCCCACGTAGGAGATGGAAGGATATAAAACTGGAGCGACGACCAGGCCTGGGATAGTATTTCATGTTTTGCTTTTTATTTGCGCGCATCAGTCGTCCGTGAGGGGCTGATGCGCTGTTTTATGTTTAATTTGAATATTAAAACAGCGCATCAGCCCCTCACAGACGACTGATGCGCGCAAATAAAAAGCAAAACATAAAATACTATCCCAGGCCAGTTTTATATCCTTCCATCTCCTACGTGGGACTCGAGACAGGTGGTGGGGCGCAGGTGCAGCTCATCTCCAATCACTACACCTGGCCTCACTCCTCGTGTCCACGTCTCTCGGCCCCGCCCCACTAGTCACACTCACGAGAGCACATCTGGTTATTTTGTGATTTTTATTAGAGTTGTATGTAGGAATTTTATTATTATAACTATTTATTTATTTACTTTATTTTATTTTATTTTATTTATTTATTTTGCATTGTGTAACGTCTTCAACATGAAGCTCTCTTATGGTTACTGTTCCCTTGTAGGGAACATCAGATGCCTCTCGATGTCATATCAGACGAATTGGGAAACCCGAGTAGGAAAATCTGACAGGGTAGGATAAAATGTCATGACACCTGTATCCTCCAATGCTCTCACCTCAAACAGGTAAAAGCACTGATAGGCCCTGGCTTTGGGTCAGCTTGCTTAAATGACTCAAGAGAGTCCATATCATAGACCCTGTCAAGCTCCTCCATCCCCTCAGAGGCAGACATGGTGGCGCGTCTTGTGCCAGGCTATCACTTATTGAATCCTTGAACCGGTAGAGGGCTGGGTTCCAAATGTAAAGTTCACAATATAGCCTCAGAGCCTGTGTTTTCCTGTCAGACTTCCTGCTATTTTCCAAGTGGGTCACCTCTAATTTTTCATATGCTCCTATACAGTTGTTCATATGTGAAAGTGCTTCTGAAACCTCCTTTGGGAACTATGGGACTCTTGCAACGTTCCTGTCCAAAGTGGTATGGGGACATTTTCCCAGTGTTATCCAGTCTTACTGCATGGGTAGTGCCATAGCTGCAGTAGCTGGCCTTCTTGTGGTAAGCCCCGGCCTATGTCAAAAAGAAGGAGCGTAGGAGGATTCCAGTATCTGTAGACCTTTGGTAGGGATCCCAGTCTGTCAGTCATCTGACATGACGCCGTGAGCGACCGACTGAAAGGAAATGTCTCTGTTACGTATGTAATGTCTCATGTACATATGGTAACCCTCGTTCCCTGAAGGAGGGAATGGAGACACCACGTTGGTGACCGACAAAAATGGGATATCACTTCCATAGACCAATCTACTTCGAGTGTAAACTAAACAAGCCAATGCACATTGGCATGCAATTATTGCATCCAGCTGCCGCTGATCACAGCAGGAGTATAAGAAGGCAGCAGGTGCAATCCATACCAGGTTTTCGCTGAGGAGCTGAGCTGGAGACCCGGCAGCTCAGCAGCGGAACAGCAACCATGGTGACGGAACGTGGCATCTCCATTCCCTCCTTCAGGGAAAGAGGGTTACCATATGTAACTCTCGACGCCACGTAACGCCACATAACTCTCAACGCCACGTCGGTGGCCGACAAAAATGGGATCCCTACCAAAGCGCCATGGGTTCTGCCCCTTCCGGTGCCCTGTGCGAGCTGCCTGTGCCCCTATTAGGTTTAGGCCGGGGCTCGGAACAAGTACCTCACTGGGTGAGATTGGATTACACTGGGAAAACGTACCCGTTCCGCTTGGAACAGTGATGCTGCGAAAGCCCCATCCTTCCCGAAGGAGGTCTCGGGAGCAAATACACATATAGCATCCGTTTAGGTGTATATGGAGAAATCTTAGGTTATTAAAAGTGAAGTTTAAGTTCAAGATGCTCACTATCAAGCAGGTCATGTCTCAGATCAGGTCGGAAGTCTGATTGGTCACGATAGATCTAAAAGATTCTTACTTCCATGTCTCCATCCTCACAGGAAGTGCCTGAGATTTGCTTTCAAGGGCAAAGCTTACCAATATTGAGTTCTTCCTTTCAGCCTAGCACTCTCACTCTGCACTTTCACAAAGTGTATGGATGCTGCTTTAGCTCCACTGTGACTCCAGGTAATCTGCATACTAAATTATATAATCTATTGTTTCATTCTAGCTCAGTCAGTGCAGACAGTGGTTTGACATCAAGGTGTCGTTCTCGCCCATATGAAAAAGTTGGGGTTAAGACCAAGACAATTGTCCTTTTCCTTTACAGAGGACCACTTATCTGGGCAAGATGTGGGATTCAACCACGATGCAGGCAAAATTGTCCCTTGCTTGGATCGAGTCGATCCTCAATGCAGTTGCATTGACTCACTGTCAAGCAGTTTCAGAAACTATTGGGTTAGATGGGTTAGCTGTGTCCAGCTTGATACATTTTGGCATGCTGTACACGAAACCCCTACAATTGTGGCTTAAGGCCAAGGGGTTCTCCCCAAGGGGAAACCCACTTTACTTGATCAAGGTCACACGGCTATGCCTATGTGCCTTAGACATGTGGAGGAAACCTGGGTTCTTGTCTGCCTGGAGATGCTGGTTGTTTTTCAAGCTTTGAAGCACTTCCTCCCAGACCTAAGAATAAGCTGTGTGTTGGTGCGCACCAACAAAAATAAATAAAGGTCTCCTGGGAAAAAAAGGTTGGGAGCCACTGCTGCAGTGCATCTTTCCTGTCTGTTAATACTGTACATTAAACAAAATTCAGTTCATCTTAAAGCTCACTTGAATCAAACTTGGTTAGTTTACTCTGAAACAATGACATACTGTTGCTAAAACAGAGTTTTATAGCATTCTCTTAGAACCACATTCACACCTGCTGGGTCTGGACTACTCTCAGGAGCATCTTTTCACCAGATGGACCACTGTTTTTGTTGCTCTTTCAGCTCCTGGACCCATCAGCAGCAGGATAGTATCAGGTTCTGATCTTAGAGATAAACTATATATCAAAGTAATGAGCATTCCTGCTCCGTAAATCTTCACTTATTCGCCATAGTTAGGAATTGCACAGGGCTTTGTGGCTGCAATAGTCATATTTCCTCCTGACAGCTTTAAGAAACAGTTCCCATAACATCATCTGTTTAGGCCAAGGAGCGATATGACATCACAGCTGACTCACTCCTAGAAAGGTCAGCATTTTTTGATTTTGATGTTTCAAAATCTTGATGTTTCATCAGATTATCCAGTCGACAGTTGACTCCATATTGTTTGTAGTGCATAAAAAATGTATGCGTCATGAATAAAGCCAAGACAATTGATTTGCTACTTTTCTAGAACAAAAGCCACCCCTTTAGGATTTTTATTATTATTATTATTATTTTATATTTTAACCTATATTATGACTTACAATTTAAATATAATATATTTTGTATTGTGTATACTGTATATAATATATTATTTAGAAAATATTGGACTTTGCATCCTCCTGCTTGGTCTCTATCAGTTGGCTACTTGTCATTTGATTCTTAGTTCCTTGCTTATTCTTTTTGACATTCGATATCTACTCTTTTGAAAGTATTGGAATTATTCATCAGAAAACATGTATTCTGTGAAAACAAGTGGCTGGGATTAATAGCAAAATCAGTAAGTAGAAGCAACAGTTTGACCTACAATTTTCTCCATTAATTAAAAAAAAATAATGTTCAGTCCATTACCCTCTCAAAACAAATAAGACAATGAATAAATTAACAGATCCAAACAAATTCAAAACACTGTTGCTGTTTCTCATAGATACAGTCGATTACACACAAACACCTGACCTCTGATCCAGCACTTAGGCATGAGGTTTCGATCTTGATGTATCAGAACAGAGTAGTTTGGGGATGAACTGTTTTGATAATGGAAATGTCTCGATGTGACTCCATGAACCCTGAGCAGAGAGCATTGTGCTCCATTTATCATCTCATACTGTGAGCAGCAGCAGTAGGCAAAGGGATCAAAACAGCACAGCTGCTCTTAAATCATACTGGAAAGGTTACATGCAGTCCCCAAAATATTCCAACAAAAAATCTATTTGCTAATATCCACCAATATTTTAGTCACCTTTGTGGTTAAAATATGAGCTAGTCACATCTTGCGGAAATAACCTTGCAACTCCAAAATCATTGTCATCTGTATACTGAATCTGGTTTTATAATCATTTATAACATTGAACCTGTTTGGGTTTTTCACAACCTCTCAAGTGTTACCAGTGTTTCTTCGTTAAAGGCAAGCTAAACTTCAGATCTTTGCCACACTTTAACTACTGTCAAGCCCAAGATAAAATAGTAAGCAAGGTTGCAAGGTTAAGAATAACCATGAGACCATGATGAGTGTAAGAGGCATTTCCAAAGGTTGTTAGAAAATATGTTTTATTTTGTAAGTCTAGTAAAGCAAAAACTACATACTTCACCTTTATGTCGAGTGTATTGCGTTATGGGAAAGGCATACAGACATTTCAAGGGAATGGTGGTAGTATGTTATTCTAAACATAGCTTCAGACAGAATGACTGCTGGTAGACAGATTTATGCAAAAAAAAAAAAATTGAAGATCTGGTCATTATCCTAAGTGTATAAAAGTGTCCCTTCCACCAGAGACAGATAAGATTGCAGCTTCATGCAGTCATTTCCACGCTTGTCATTCCGCTACTAAGTATATCATGATGGAGAACCACAGAGTGTTAAAGTTGAGCCAATAATCACAAACACGCAACCACATGAAAAACGCTCTACTGCCATGTTGAAACAGATCCTTTGCCAACACTAATACAAAGAGTGTGTGTTTAAATTTGAGACGACTCTGTACTTTCAGCAGTCCTGGCTATTTACTGGTTACTCAGAGAAAGTTCATTCCATCTTTAATCCACTGTAAACCCAGAAAAGTACTTTTAAAATTTGTTTTTCACCGTGCTTTAGAGAAATCAGGCTAATCTGATGCTGTGGAATGACGGTAACAAGTGAGACTAGAACCGACTGTCATTTCAGAATTTTCTTTTATTATTTTTCTTTTTTATTAAGTATATAAAATTCGGAGTCTTAGGGTTGGTTTTTATCTCCTTTAGGCTACATTAAACAGGTTCTCACAGAGAAGAGTGACAGTTATAGTTTATTGGCTGAGCTGGGACGAAACCCAGACAACAAAACACAGATGAATGGACATTAAAAATAAAATTGTAAAAAACTGTTCATTATATAGTTTTCTTTTTTACATTTATTTGTTGGTACATTATACATTCATATTTTTATTCCGCTTGTTTTTTATAAAATTAAAGTTTTTTAATATTTAAATAATTACTTCACAACTATTTTGGCAGTTGTATAATAACATTATATATATATATATATATATATATATATATATATATATATATATATATATATATATATATATATATATATTGTATTCTATGGTGAACACAATTTGTATATATATATATATCCAAATTGTGTTCTATATAGAATACAACATAATAATCAAGCGTTTTATTGAACAATAGTTTTCATATGGCCATGAACAAACCAACACCTCAGTTGGTAATTTTAAACTTTTAAGAGTTAAGCTTTGAGATCATGTAGTAAGCGAAATTAATTAATGCTAATATAATTTTTTTATGTTTGAAAAATCAGTACAGTAAATTGAGTGTTATACAGTAGATGATTTAGAAACAGATCTTCAGATGAAAACAATATCATGCATTTTATTTATTTTTTTAAAGCATACTTCTTATGCAGTATTTTATTTATTTATTTATAAATATATAAATATTTATTTGTTGTACAGTTCAGTGAACATGCTATAATGTTAGTACAGGAACATTTCATAAAAGATTCTCCTTTGCAATTGGACATTCATGGCTTCTTTATGTCTTTATCTCTTTTGCTAAATTTACTCAGAAATGAATCTCCAGAGCCACACAAATAGAGCATTACTAGCTGCATTTTGAGAGAAATAAGTGATTTTCTGAAAGGTGTTATGATCATGAAAGGATTTGTAGAGGAAAGGGTAACCTACACAGACTTTCAGCATATAAACACAGGAGGCTCACATCATCCTGTGCTCTGATTGGCTGGCCGTTCAAGGCCGTCAGTGAAAGAACCACACTCAGTCTGACATTTGGTTTATGTGTACTGTAGGATTAGAAGCACACAGTGGCAGAGTAGTGGCATACAGATATTGTTTGTGGCGGTGCTGAAAGTTTGTCAAGGCTAATCTACAGTGTGTATCCATCACTATTATATAGTGCCATTGTTTTCTATCCTTCACTTTCATTGCTTTGTCATATTTAAAGTATTGTACTGAACATCTTTCTCACACACACTCACATGCTACTTTTGGTTCTTCATTAGACGGCCGTTGTAGAAGTGCTAACAAAGCAGGGATTTCCTGACATTGTCAGAATTTTGTCAAAGGTTAATATTCAATAAAAAGGCAACTAATAAGACACCAGATCATGTCACACTAAGTGCCCCAAGACTGACAGTTTTAGCCTACGAGGAAAATTTTGCAGGACAAAATCAGGGTCACCACTGTGCAGTCAGTTTAAGACAGGTACATGTTAGAACAACTGGACAGAAGTCAAAACAGCATAGCAATTTTAACTAGTAATACAAGATAAATATGTACTGTATGTTAACGGTATATATGTTATCTATTTATTCAAATATGGATGAATCACATTAAACAATAAACATGACAACAGCCAGTCAGTGCATGACGCTATTAACAAACATTAAAGAAAATGAAAATGAAATGAAATAAAATACAATAATAAAATTAAAGTATGACAGAAATATATTACTGTTGTATAAATGTCTTTTTTTCATAATGTTGAGGAATATCATACAATCAAGATATTTTTTCATCCGTGTTTTTAGTTTGTACAGTTCTTATTTGACAAAAAAAAATGGAAAGTTAATTTGTAAATTTATTGCAATATTGCCATGTATTTATATTTAAAAATATTTATTTGTTTTATGATTTAAGTTTAATTTTTGATGATAAATTTCTATTTAAGGAAAAATAAAATATATTTCATTGGGCCCTAAATTAAAAGGACGCTTGCTTTGTAGAGATTAATTGTGGGTTATTATTATAAATCTAGAAATATCTGTTGTTAGTTTTTGTTTCTTTTTTATTTTAATAGATTTTTTTTTTTTTTTTTTTTTTTAATGGTGCATAAATAATTGCTATTCTTATTGTATGTTGTAAATAATTGCTATATCTGTTTGTTTGTTTGTTTCATTTTCTTTTCTTACAAAACAGCTACAGAAATGAATCTGTTTTTTTTTTTTTTTTAAATATTATTACAATGCGTTAGTATTCTATGCAACATTTATGATAACAGTTTAGTTTGTTTTAATTTTACTAATTATTTTCCCCAGTAGCTTACAATTTTAGTTAATGATAATAATTTTAATTGAGGTACCGTTTGATGTCAGAAAAAAAGATACAAAAAAATAAAAATTTAATCTGATGAGAGAAAAAAAAACTACTCTGTAGGATACATATATAAATTACTTTACCTTTATCTTAATAGGCAAGAGAAAGAAAGATAAGTTAGATTTTCCCTAGTGAAAAATGATGTCCTGCATACAGAGAAATGCTAAAATAGAAGCAAACAATCTTATTCCCCACTTACTGAAATGTTGCTTCCCACACTAGCAGATTGTCCCTTTGAGAGTGAATATTCAGGTTTATGGAGACTGAAGACATTTAAGAGTCAGTTTGATAAATGAGAAAGGCATATGATTAGGTTCAGTTCACGCTCAAATGAACAGCAGGGGATCCAAAGGAGTCTAAAGTAGCAGGTCGGCCACATAAGGACAGCAGTTAACATTACTAAATCTGAACTGAGCACTTATTCCCATCACAACAGTTGGTTTTATTGGTTCTTGCAGACATCCCTATTATCATTACTCATATAAGAAAGGTTTGAACAAACCACTAACTCATTCCTAAATATAGGCTACTTAAATAATTTGTGTAAGTATGAGTTATTTAAAGGGACAGCTCACCCAAAAATGAAAATTGTCATTTATTCACACTCATGAGTTTTGTATTTCTTCTGTTGAACACAAAAGAAGATATTTTGAAGAATGTTGGTAACAGAACAGTTGACGGTAGCCATTGATTTATGTTTTTTTTTTTGTTCACCCCTCCATAATATGGAAATCATTGGCTGTCATCCACTGTTTGTTTGCCAACATTCTTCAAAATATCTTCAACATCTTGAGGATGCGTAAATCATGATGGAATTTTCATTAATGGGTGAAATCTCCTTAAGCTTCAGGAACACGTGTTCAACAAGATTAATTAATGTTAATATTTTTTCTCATCCTAAAAGTTGAAGGCAATGCAAAATATTTAATGTTACAGGTGAATAAGATCTTCCTACACATTTGAAGCTTATTGTTGTGTTTTGTAACCAAATCCTCAAATTATATTAGTAAACTAAATGAAAGAGAAAATTAATTTAAAATGGGCAGCTGACTGAATCAATGGCCTTTTCCTGACCCATGCTTTGTTCCTGTATTCCCTGGCATGACTAAGAAAAAAAAAAAAAAAAAAAAAAAAAAGCCTTTGTCATTTTTAATTACATCCCCAAACCCCAATTTCCCATTTACTGTCTTTTCTGGGTGTCAATTCAGTTCAGTTTTATTTATAAAGCACATTTAAAATCAACCTTAGTTTGCCAAAGTGCTATAAAAAAGGTAAAGAAAACCCATTTAAATAAACCTGGTGGATCAGTGACTTAGTGACAAGCAGTCTGTAGTCCTTTATCTCATGTGAGAGTAATAACCATTTCTTTAAGAATAAAACTTTTAAACACATTTTTTATTTTTAAATGTTTTTGGAGTTTTTTTGCAACTGTTTCCATGTGCTCACACCATGGGAGTTTAATGCTTGACAACCTGTAAAACTGCTTTCTGCTATTTCTATTGTTAAACGTGCCGGACAAATAAAGCTGAACTTCACTGATTCAAAGTGCCACATTTGAGCCCTGCACAGCAGTCACCATGTACTTAACAATGACACCCACCTGAGCAACTGCTAGCTTTAATAAGATGGACTGTCAAACTTATTTAATACTCTTAAAACAAAACGTTTATGGAAAGAGGGTGATTCAAATTCCAGTGTTTCCAACAGCACTTCTGCCAGTTTGAGGTTTCAAAGGTTTTGGGGGGAATTAGAAACAAATGTGAGGCCTTTTAAATGGCACCTGAAGTACCGTTCATAAGGTGTCTTTCCTGGCTAAGGTTTAAACAGAAAAAAATTACACTCCTTAATCCAACTGCATTCACATCTTTACCAGTGTCATAATCACCTACAACCAGAAATATGACAAGGTGTTAGGAAACACACGAAAACCTACATGCTAACAAGAACATTTGACATTATAGACAGAGCACACAGAAATGCTAACCACAAAAATCAAAAAGCTGTTTAGAAAAGGTACAAACCTTTTCACTGTATTGTAGGGCTGTAACTGACTGCATTTTTTTTTTCTTTAATTGCTGCATTTATTGAATTGTCAGCCATATTCAGGTTTCATAAAATGGATCAAAGGGCACATATTTTCAAATAAATATAATATGATGATTGAAGTACAATACTGACTACCACTGTGATCTGTGAATAAAAAGAAAGATTTGTGCTTACACTGACATCTTTTAGCTACAAATTTGGATTTAATGATCATGCAATACTGCATCACAATTTAAGTTTTAAGTCAAATGAAATAAGCAGCTTTAATAGGTAAATGGTGGTTGTACATGAAACCTCTAAAGACATGTTAGCCGATTACAACAAACTTAAACAAGCACAGTAATTGGCAGGTTAAGAGCCAAGTTTTCTGAGTGGCTAAAAAGAACAGGCCTGTCCCCTCTTTTTTTATTATTATTCTTATTATTTATTATTTTTTTTCTGTTTAACAATAAAATTTACAAATGTTGGTTAATGTGTTATAGTTAGCTTGGGGCAGGGTATTTGTTTGACAAACCACTGGAAGAAAGAGGCATGTTAAGGGAGCCTGTTGGGGTTCCTCAAGGCTCAGTGATTGGACCACTTCTCTTCTCCATCTACATGACGTCATTAGGATCTGTCTTTCAGCAGCATGGATTTTCTTATCACTGCTATGCTGATGACACTCAACTCTACTTCTCATTCCAACCAGATGATTCGACTGTAGCTGCTCACATTGCAGCCTGTCTGAGAGACTTTTCTAGCTGGATGAAAGACCATCACCTTCAGCTCAACCGTCGTTTCACCACAACTACTCTACACAGCTGGGTTCGTCAACCATAACTCTTTCCAGGACAGCCAGAGACCTAGGAGTTGTGATTGATCATCATTTAAGCTTCACAGACCATATTGCTCCAATCACCTGGTGCTGCAGATTTGCCTTATACAACATTAGGAAGATTAGACCCTTCCTGTCACGTACGGTGTTACAAGAAGCACGGGAGAGATCCAAATGCAGGTAAACAGGTTTATTGAGGGGCAATCCAAAAGAGTAAACAGTGCAGGCAGGGTCAAAACCAGAAAATCCAAAACATAAACACAAACAAAAACACACGGGAAAAGCAGACTCTGGAAAGTAACATCCATACGACAAGGACTCCATGACAAAGACTCAAACAGACGGGGTATAAATACACAGAAGGATAATGGGGAAACAGTAGACAGGTGGGGAACAATCAATTAACTAAAACAAGGAGGAAGGTGACCAAATAAGGGAACAGGAAGTGATGAGATGGCAGACACCGTGGGAACGGAGGACACCTAGTGGACACACAGGGAACACAACCCAGACACTGTGACACTTCCTGTCAGAGCAAGCCACACAACTTTCTGTCCAAACTCTTGTTCTCTCCGGACTGGATGATTGTAATGCTCTCTTGGCGGGCCTTCCTGGATGTTCTATCAAGCCTCTGCAACTTATCCAGAATGCAGCAGCGAGGGTTGTCTTCATTGATTTTTTTTTTTTTTATCTTTTTTTATCTTTAATTATCACAAACAAATACATACATACATGGTAGAAAGTGCTATAGTACAGCACTAGGCACTTCTCCCACTTTTTGGAGATCTTTTGTATGACATTATTCTCATTCTCAGAGGGAGTTGTTTATTTTTTCATCTCTAAAGTCAGTCAAATGAAGGTCATAGAGATTGTACTTCTTAAACAGCCACTCCACAACATCTGAGAGGAGAGAGGACAGCTGACACGAAGTTTTTACAAGGTGATTTTAGAAGTCTTCGGTGCTTCATTTTCAACGCACTGACATTTAAGAGATGGAACAAGAGCTTAGAGATCAGGAAGGTACAAAGACACAAACACTAAAATGGGTAATGGAAACCAACAAGATATTATGAGCCTCTTGAGTCATGATTGAGATGGATCTTCTGCATTAAAACGGACATTGTAACACTCATAGTAAGTGCTTTTAGAGTCGTCTGGCATAGTAAGATGTGACTTGTAGCTTTACGTGAAAAGAAAACTGAAAATAAAAAAATATAAAATAAATAAAAAATAATAATTATATACATACATAGACACACACACACACACACACACACACACACACACACATACACGTACACACATACAGTATACATGAAGGATCAGGTAAAATATTCTTAAAACTGCTGTGCTCTGATTGGCCAGTTTTCCAGTGTGTTGTGATTGGCCAAATACCTCAAATGTGTGATGGAAATGTCACGCCCCTTACCATACTGCCATGCCTGTCACGACGAGACAAAAACATTACAAACCCATTATAAACAAGGCATTTGTTGCATCCAGTGGGGACATAGTTAGGGTTTATAATGACTTATACTGACTTTTTATGCGTTGCATTGCATCATGCCGCATTAACATAAAACCATGTCTGCATTTGTGATAGGAGACAAACTTTTGAGACTTTTGTCTTTGCAACTTTAGGGATCTTATTTATTCACGAACAGCTTGTAACACTCAAAAGAGAAAGGAAAATCTAAAAATGACATCATATGACCCCTTTAAAAATATATAAAAAATAAAAAAATCACTGTGACTTTATTAGTAATTTTTTCATCTTAAACATTCTGCTGATGTCTGTGCACACTTCCTCACTGACTTGAGCACATGTCCAAGTGAATGTACTCTCAAAAACGATGCATCATTGGGTGCATACAGTACATATCAAATATGTCTGTCTGCACTCACAGTCATTGGAGAGGCTTGCTTGCTCAATTGCATGCTAGACGGAGCAGAATGTGGAAAATGAAGTATACTTTGGCTTTGCACACTTCAACTTTAACTAAACCGGTTCCCTGTATTTATGTTTTACCGTAATTAAAATTTTACGTACATTGTCTTCACCAAAAATAACACAGCTTTACACCACAAGCTACCAAACAAACTGCAAATTAGTGTGAATGAGAATGAGTGTAGTCTCGTATACCACACAGATGTCTGTGCATTGAATATAGGCCTAATTACTACTAATTATCACATCCGAAATCATGGGGGCTTTCAGTAAAGAAAAAAAAAAGCATTAAGAGTTACTTTTTTTGGTTCATTCTGAAGAACATCAAGGACTCCTCTGTTTATTGACTTAATGCCATGGGGGCTTGATGTCTTTCAGACCTTGCAATTTGTTAATGCTTGCTGATATGAAAAGACACTCAACCACATTAACAATTCATCAAAATATAAAGCCTGGGGCAAGTAGAAAACAAAATAACAAACGAACAGTTGCTTACAACAAGGTCAACACCTCAGTGTTGTTGGTGATGTACATGTCACCAAGTCAGAGTCCAAACAACAACTAACAGTTTCAGTCATTTAAGCCAAAAGTCATGGTATTTATTTATTTTTATTTTTTCAAAGAGAACACAGATTTTTTGGTTTGACGTCAACATGTTGAAATGCCTTTGTGCCAAAACGAGACATTAAACTGAGATGATAAATAAAACATCTTGAAATCTCCAAATTTTCATCTATGTAATAATTGCATCTCACTTTAATTAATATGGCAATTTTTGGCTCGGATTGAAGTCTTTAAAAACCTTTATTTCATTCTGCTCATCATGCATTATCCTACCACTTACATCATGCTCAAATCTTGCTGTAAGCAGTAAATAATTTAATGTAATTAGATTGCAACATTTTATATGCCATCAATCAGATGTTCAATACCAATACCAGAGACTTCTAGAAGTCTTTCTAAGGTCTATGTCTCAACCAGATGTCCTGTGTGCATCATTAACTGGCTTTAGTTCTGTATCAGTTACACTCCCTCCAAAATAGGTTCTTAGCAAAATGGCAGTATTTCAGAATGAGGACTAAAAAGAAAATGTAAAAAAAAACTCCACAAGAAGGACAGGAGTTTTTTCTGTGGGCAGATATGTGGCCTCAGTTGTTCACTGAGAGATGGTTTTCTGACGAAAGGAATCCATTATATGGGGTATGACAATGGCTTTCTTAACTTAAATCAGATGTTAAAAGCTGGCCCCACTTCACAACCAATTATACAGAATTGGGATTCAAAATCCAAAGCTCAAATACTTTAGAGAAGGTGAAAACATCTTAAGTTTCTTTCAGGTTATATTTGGCAATCCATGATCAGCGCTATTAATTTCCTGTGACATTTGGCCATATGCTTGACCTGAACATGGCCAAATGTACAGTACTAAATGCTGCACTTCAGACACATGGTTCACAAAATAGGAGCAGAAACTCCTATTTAAAAGGAATAAAAAAAAAAATCATAAACATACGTCAAAGACTAACACAGATGAAACTATTGAATAAGTTAAAGTTATTTAGTTTTTTTTTAAGTTATGGTTTAACCACTGATGTTACATGGACTATTTTAATGATGTCCTTACTGCCTTTCTGCGCCTTGAACATTTCAGTTACATTGCTGTCTATGCAGGGTCGAAAAGCTCTCAGATTTCTTAATTTGTGTTCCAAAGATGAACAAAGATCTTACTGGTTTGGAACGACATGAGGGAGAGTAATTAATAACAAAATTTTAATTTTGGGGTGAACTATCCCTTTAACAACTGTATAAACATTGAGAAAATTTTGAAATGTATTTCTTTCATGTTATAGAAAGGGTCCAAATTATATTTATTCAATCTTCAAAAACCCGAGAAATGGATTAGTCCACTTTATGAATGAATGATTTAGATGATATTCAGATACATTGAAAAGACTCAGTTTCTGTGTGTACTTCACACAAAGCTATTGCATTTTGTTTAGGTTTTTAGTGGCTGTTCATTGTGAATGCATGGAAACAAGAATGGGAAACAAAATATTGCAGTCCAGAGAAGCCAAATTGTCTGTGGGACTCCTACTGACATGATTTTTATTGACTGTTTCCTGACGTTTGATGAAAACCTAATGTCATGTTTGCTGTGAACACCTTTCATCACATCGGTAAGAGTTAAATGAACTGTAGTCATTCGTGTCATCAGGTTTTCTCTTTCCGCAGTATATCAGATCACTCACAGATATGTGACAGCTGTCAAACATCATTTGTGGATTTCCCTTTTCAAGAAGCAACACTTCAGTGTGTTTGGTTTTGATGAGATTGAGCAGAGTGAGGGGTAGAGAAGGGAGAGGAGCGCAACTGTTGACAGACAAACCAATCAAAAGATCGCTCATGTTTCCAAATGCCAAAAACCAATAAAAACTCTCAAATAAACAGTTGTGCTAATTCGAAAATGTGTCTCCAGTAATAAGCTGATTTATGTGGATGAAGATATATTTTATGCTGATCTTTTTCATTGCATAAATCAAGCTTTAAGTTAAGTGGTTAAGTGCACAAACAGTGTAATGTGAATGGAGAAACAGCCTCCACCATTGGCGACTGCTGAAAATAGAGTCTATGTGACCCTGGACCACAAAACCAGTCTTAAGTTGCTGGGGTATATTATTAGCAATAGCTAAAACATTTTTTGAAAAAAACAATTTTGTAAGGGTCAACCGTCTATTTTTGTTTTATGTCAAAAATCTTTAGGATCATAAGTAAAGATCATGTTGCATGAAGAAATTTTGTACATTTCCTACTGTAAATAAATTAAAACTGTCTGGCACAATATTTTTTTCTTTGTTATTTAAAGAGCATGTTAATAAAATGTGCCTATAGGCAGGTGCACAAAGCACATACATTTAGCTTACTACACACAAACATCAAAAAAAAAAAAGAAAAACACTGCACCATACAAATAGCGAACCCGAACCCGAAAGCGCAACTGGCTTTTAAAGGGGATGAGAGATGAGACTCTGATTGGTTTACTGTACGTTATGCCCAAAAAACACCCATTACTCATTAATTAATTAATTTCTGCTAAACTGAAAACCTCTAGTTAATGATAAAGGGTTATTCACCCCCCCCCCCCTCCCACTCCCTCTCTCAGTGTGTGGTTGGCTGCTTAAGACACATTTTCAATGATATTTTTGTAATATCTGTAAATCAGGGGGAACATTATACATGTGGTGAAGAAATGGTTACAGCCTCTATTAAATTATTATATATATATATATATATATATTTTTTTTTTTTTTTTTTTTTTTTTTTGTAGTCTTGATAAACTGCCTACTCCACACAGCTTTAGGCTTTTCTTTGGGAAAATGTACAGTCCGTGTGGCATCTAGTATCTTTCAGTTTAATTTTAAAGTGTAGCCTGCTGCCACTATAGAGGATAGGCTGTGCTTTCCTCATATATATGGATATTTTATATATTTTTCTAGGGTTTTGGGTTTGGCTCCAGTTTCTCCAGAACAGCTGGGCTTCACTGCTCAATTACAAGCTACTTTTAACTTTCAAGTTTATGTGCCGTGCCTTTCTGTGGTTCTTGACCAGGTCAACATTTGGGGGAAATCATATATACTTAAGGATCATATATATTTAAGCATGGCTAAAATGTAGTCAGAGTTGGCAACACCTCTGTTGTCTTAGATGACGTCAGATTCCACCACTGACCTCCATGTCCTCTCATAAAAGCACATACACTGTGAAAATAAATGCAAAATGATTTTAGTTTATTGAAATCGACATAAATTTAGCTTAACAGTGGTTATAGAAGAAATAAAAATGATAATGCATAAGCCTTTTCTTTGTTCACTGCAAAAGTACGCACGTCCTGATTTTGCCAAGTTCTATGTGTTCCTAGGTCAACATATTTTGTTGACCCTGGAACAACATTTTACTCCAAAAATATATTCTTAACCAATTCCCTACACCTAAACCTAACCTTAACCATGAGTAATCCCTAAAATCAGAGGAAATAATAGATGAATGACACTGATGTACAAGCACCAAACACTGATTTTAAGCGTAAACTTCACAAAATCTATAAACTGGTTCTTCAAATCTGATTGGTTAATCACAATGTTGTTCCAGGGTCAACAACGATGTTGTCCCAGGAACATGTCTCACTTGGTAAAATCAGGTTCTGCGCAAAAGTACACAGCTCATTAACACACCTGCATAATTTCAGAACTTGCTGCTGTCAGAAACAGCCTCATTTAGACAAAATATGCAATAAAGTCAGGTGAAAGAGAAAACCAAGCTTTACTGTAATTGCAGTTTTATGAAGTAAAAAAAAAAAGAAGAAGAAAAAGCTGCTGTAATCATTGCAAGTTATGATCTTCTGCTATCAAATTACCTTCTCTTGGACTGCACTTAAAAATATCTTTTAACCAATTCATATAAAATGCTATATGTAAGCACAATATTGCGTGCAGTTCTCAGGCTTTTGAATCGGGAGAAGAAGAAAAAAAACACGTCTGTTGGCAGAACTTTGGACAGCAAACCACAAAATACATGGAAAAGGGGTAAAATTAGCAAATTAATACCATATGTATGACAAGATGATTTATTTTGTTCATTAACTCGTCTCTGCTTGGATTTGTGAACCTTCAACTTGATTACAGTTTATTTTACTGTTTGTTGGTACAGTATTACCTGTATCTTTTTCTATCTTGTCAATCAAACATTTGAGAATGGTAATCTAATAACTCAGTTTCTATGGCTCAGCTACTGTGGGGTCATTAGTTATTTCCACTGTATATCATTAAATGTCTTGTATTACATTTATTTATTTTATTTATTTTACAGAAAACTCATGGTTTGCATAAGTACTAGTTCAGTTCATATATATATATATATATATATATATATATATATATATATATATATATATATATATATATATATATATATATATATATATTATGTACAGAATTATATATTATATAGAATTTTTCCATGAACTACCTTTAACAGTGTTAAAATCACTATAACACACACTCTCTCATGAGTAATAAATGTATAAATCAGCAACATCAATATGATAAAAAAAAACAATTTCACATTAATTCATAAAAATAAGAAGAAGAAGAAGCATTGTTTTAATTTTCATTTTTAGAATTGAGAAATAAACTTGGAATTCTGACTTTTATTTCTCAGAATCTTATTTCTCAAATCTTGCAGACACAACAGAATAGAAAATAAATAGTTAATTGTGTTGCAAATGTATCTGCAACTTTTTAGCTCACAATTCTGACTTTATGTTCTACAAATATGACTTTTCTTCTCAGAATGGCAGATTTATCTTGCAATTCTGTGTTTGTAACTCACAACTCTCCATTTATATATCACCTTTATATCCAATTACAGAACTGTGAGGAAAGAAAGTCTAGAGTAAACCCTGTACAACAATATGCAACTTACATACAAATACACAGTATATTTTTATAATTTTTTACAAGCCATATTTCCTTTTAGAATACTATTTTGGCATGTTAGAATGCTCTAGAACACTCTGTTAGCAATGTGTGTTATATTTTATACAAACACAGCTATTTTCATATACACATTGAAGCATGTGAAAATTGCACCTTTAGAGCACCTTATTATGTATATTATATACAGTAAGACGTGGCCTTTGTGCTGGCTATTATGCCTTGACAACAAAACTTTCTGAATGTGTTTGCAATAACACTGTGATCATTATATCACAAAGGGGATCTTATCCTTTAGCAGAAAACTCATAAATTACCACCAATGAGGCACTTTAAGTTAAAGCTCTCTATTTGTCTCCTGCTGTAAACTTACATTTACAGTTTTATACAGCAAATGTTATTTCCTGCACTGCAAAGTAACCAATAAATTAGGCTTTGGATTTACAGCTCTGCCCGAAGCCCACCAGGGCCAGAATAACAGCCATATTAATCAGTGTAACCGCAGAGAACAGCCACAGTCTACAGCATATATATTTCTGTTCTCTTCCACCATTAAACATACCATGGCCATACATCATAGCTGTAATTGTCATTTTTAGATCAATATTGAATCACAGCAATTCATTTGAAAGCTGGGGTACTGCTTGGGAAAAGACTGCAAATTGTAAGTTGTCACTTATTCACAAGTGTGTGATTTAATGGTTCATGCTATAGCGAATGACTCCCCCTGGGAATTTCTTCTTTAGTCATAATGAACTGTGGAGAAAAAGGGGGAAAAAAAGCATTTGCTTTTAACAAACTCACTGTGGCACATGTCTCTAGGGCAAATATTCAAAGCAGAGTAATGCAATGGATGAGGTAATGACTGCTCAACTCCACTGTGAACACAACAGAAGGATTGTGGGTAAACTTTCAGTCAGTGTTTGGGATTGATGACCTTCTCGATTTGGCAGCTCTTGAATTGTTGTGTTCATACAGCAGCTTACTGGAGCGGCATAAATACTGTATGAACGAAGAAATCATGCTGCTTTTCTGTCCCTCACATCATGCCTGTGAAAAATGGATGTCACCATAGTGACAGAGACTAAAGTTAATATTTGTTTTATACTTAGATTTGTATTAATAAGAGCAAATTCAAACACTTTTGCAAAATCACAGTTTGAAAGAGATTGAAACATATTTCCATTTTGACTTTCATCTTTCGTTGAAGACTCTTTTTTTTTAAGCATGGCCCTGGCGAAGATAGATACCAATATTGTTTGTCTGAACTCCTCTCACTCTCTCTTTCTCTCTCTCTCTCTCTCTCTCTCTCTCTCTCTCTCTCTCTCTCTCACTCTCTTTGTAAATCAAAGATGTTGACTTCAATAGTAATTCATAATTAATTCAATAGTTTTTTGTTGTTGTAGTGAGCATAATGTATCATAAAATACATTAAAATTGTTTATGACAAATTCAGTGTAATTATACATTTAAGTACTGATTAACATTAATTAGCTACATGTACTTTCTATATGTTTAGGGTTAGGATTGGGGTTTGGTTTACTTTCATGTAATTATGCATACTTGTTATTATAATAGTAAGTACCATATTTTTCGAACTATAAGTTGCACCTGAGTATAAGTCGCATCAGTCCAAAAATATGTCATGACGAGGAAAAAAACATATACAAGTCGCACTGGACTATAAATCGCATTTATTTAGAACCAAGCACCAAGAGAAAACATTACCGTCTACAGGCAAGAGAGGGCACTCCATGTTTTCAGTGTAGACTACAGGAGCACAGAGCAACATAGAGCGCCCTCTCGCGGCTGTAGATGGTAATGTTTTCTCTTGGTTCATTTCCCTCGGTTCATGTCAAATTAATTTTGATAAGTCGCACCTGACTATAAGTCGCAGAACCAGCCAAACTTTGAAAAAAAGTGTGACTTATAGTCCGGAAAATACGGTACATGTAACAGGGACACCTTAAAATAAAGTGTTACCTAGTTTTCATTATATGTGATAGTGATATGTTTAATATGTATATGCATTTATAGTTTTAGGTATTATCATGAGCAATTACATCATACATGATGAGTTTACACATTTTGATGTTCTCAGGAAATAGCTTGGAGATGTTATAATGCATGTAGTAAATTAATAGTACAGGAACAGAGTTCATGCATGTTGTAATAAATAAATAAATGCTGAGAGTCCTTTCAGCAGAGCTAATTTGACTTATCCTGTGGCTGTGAAGTAGCATTTAGAATGTGTCTGTGTACAGCACATACATCAGGGAAGCTTATTATACTCCATTATTACCGACCCAGCATACGCAGTCTGAGATATATTTGAAATGCAATTATGATGGAAAAGAGTAACCACTATGAATGAGTGAAATATGTCAGCCCTTTTCATTAACCATGAGGTGTCGATAATTATGGAATAATGAGCCCTCAGGGGTTTACAAACCCATTGTGCCCATTTTCCTGAACTTACAATTGCAAGGATCTATTACAGGCGTAGGTGGGCTAAAGGAAGATATAACAATTATTGATGTCTTTTATTACTTAATGGTTTTTAAATTATCTCTAGGGATACTGCCTTTCTCTTTTGAGTTTTCATACAAGAAGACTACTTATTTATGGAACAGTGCATCATTCAGGGGAGCATGTGTCCTGAAGTTAAAATTTTAATATAGATCCGCAAAGTGCATATGCTGGCACACACTGACAGCAGACCAGATGTGCTGTGGGTGTCTGTGCCAGAAGAAAGGCTTTTGTTGGGTATAAGGCCTGACATTCATACATTTGTTTGTTTGTACCAAAGTATTTTTCATCATATTTACAATGTTCAAAGCATTTATATTAATTTAATGCTCATAGAAAATCACTATAATGACCCTTTCCAGAATGTCAATGTCCAGAAATTCTGAAATAAGGTTATAAATAACACAAATATTGATATAATTATATACTACTAAACTACGAAGCATGGACAAATATATTAATTAAAATTATTATAAATCCATATTAAAAACAAAATACACTTTTAGAGAGTATACTGAGTATACAGTGGCATAACTGTAGTGTAATATCTGTCACCGTGTTCTGTGGTGACTTTTGTATTTTGTTATATGTTTAAATTCTTTACAGCACTTTGGCCAATAGCTGTTGTTTTTAAATTTGCTCTATAAATAAATATGACTGACTTACTCAATATATAAAAACATAAATCAGTTTGTATGTAAAATGAAATTACCATGTTTACTTATATTTATTGATTAAACTAAGTAAACTATGCCATTCATTGAAATCATTTAATATATATGTTTGCTGTGTCAACGTTTAACGATATTATTTTTATTTTTTTGTGAAGTGATGTAATGGATAATCTAAGGAAGCTAAATTAAAAAGGTATTGCAATTTTTTGTCTCGCAATTCTGACTATTTCTTTCAATTGTTATAACTGTTTTTACAAGGTTTTGTTATAACGTTGTTATAATTCAGAATTGTGTGATATACAGTCACAATTCTGAGGAATAAAGTCAGAATATAAACTTGCAATTGCGAGAAAAAGGTTAGAACTGTGAGATACACAAAGACTAAATGGTCCCACTTTATATTAGGTGGCCTTAACTACTATGTACTTACATAAAAATAAGTACAATGTACTTATTGTGTTCATATTGTATTTTAAAACACTTTTGCTGCTATTGAGGTGGGATAGGGGTAAGGTTAGGCAGAGGGTTGGAGGTATGGGTAAGTTTAAGGGTGGGTTAAGTTGTAAAGTATGGGTCAACAGTGTAATTATAAATGTAATTAAATACAGATGTAATTACATGTAGTTTTTTTATATAAGTACAATGTAAAAACATGCATGTACACAATAAGTACATTGTACTAAATTATTAATTAAAATGTAAGTACATAGTAGTTAAGGCCATTTAATATAAAGTGGGTCTGACTAAATTGAAAGATAAAGCGTTGCAATTACTTTGTTTCTGCCATTGAATAATAATAAAACAGTCTTCCATAATAATTCACAAAGCTGTGTATGAAATGTGATATATAATACAGTTAAGAAAATATTGTCGATTCACTTTTTTGTAACATTTAATTTTTTTTCCATGTATCCAAGTCATAGACATAGACAAATGACATAAGGGTGAGTGAATAAGAGAATTGTTCATTTTTGGTTTTATTGGCATTGATTGTGCACTGAGCTCAAATTTCCCCTCCACGTAGTTTGGCACTGGCTGACTAATATGTTTTATTTGGACTATCGGCATGCCAGCATTATCGAGTGATTGAGAAGCGCTTGCCGTTGTGCTAAATGGCAGTGCCAGCATGGCTGAATGTTCACCAGATGTGCCCAGACAAGGATAATCTGCAGGACAATTGGAAAACGTTGCCTAAAATGTGTCCTCTCCACTCATACGTGACCTAAAGTCATATCTTGAAAGATTTAAGACAGACTCACGGTACAGAAGGAGATCTGAATGAATGACAAAGAACAGACAACAGACGTTTTTCATCGTCATGAGGAAGGGGTGTCTCTCATTTGCACACTCGCAACAAATGAAATCTGAACAGTCCTCCGAATGGGGGTTGAGAAGGCGCAGGCTTTAAAACACTGACCAGCCAAAGGCCTATAAATGTCTTCAAGCTGAAAAACAGGATGTGTATAGGCTTCAGTGAATGTTTTTCATAAATCTACAGTACTCTCATGTGAAACAGCACTGGTGGAAACCGTCATCATACGATTGTCAAACAGATCCTTTGGGGTCAAAACAGTAACAGATGGTTAAAGGAATAGTTTACCTAAAAATTGTCATCTTCTGCATCAAAAACGTTCAAAGGTGCAGAGTGTAATATTGACAGCTAGCTGTTTGAAATGAGTACTGCAGTCCGAATTTAAAATATTGGAGAGCATTGTTTCTCCAGCCGCCTCAATCTGGCAACCTATGCGAGTATCCAGTCTAAGGACAGGCAACACAAACAGTAAGGCAAGCCTTGTTTTCCAAAGAAACAAGTATGTGAACTTAGTATGTTTTCTAAATATCTTCAAACATGCTATGGTATTTTTGTGTTTTTTTTTTTGTTGTTTTTTTTAACCTAATGTTACATTTCTTGTTGATCTACAGGTAATGTTCACAAAACCTTCAAGTACTGTAAATACATACCACTGTAAGTATGGTCCAGCTTTATGCTGAGCAATAAAAAAAAAAAAAAGTTGTGGTTTCTTTGAGAAATATCTGTCAATGGTCACCAAAACATTCTTAAAAAAAATATCTTATTTGTATGACAAAAAGACAAAAAGGTTGGAATGACATGAGAGCATGTGACAGAATTACAATATTTGGGTGAACTGAGCCTATAAACACCAAAAACATTGAGATAAAGACAACAGCACAACTCACAGCTGAATATGAACATACACCTTACAAAACACTCATAAATCACCCAAAAGTACAGAGAGCCAAGGTTACTCTACAGTAAATAAGGAGTAAAAAGCTTCAGTGATGTGAGTGTCACATTCAACGCTCTGCCCATAAAACTTTTAACACATTAAACAATTCCAGTAAACTGAGGCAATTTCCATCTTTCATTAGAATTGAGGGGGAATTCATAGCTGTAAATGAACAGCAGTACTGATTATCCCAAAACACTCATGCATTGCGGGGTCATTTAAAGTTTTTAGATTTAAAATAATTGTGTTAAGTCTAAACGGTACTTAAAAGGCATACAGCTGTTTTACAAACAGTTGGTTTTTATTCAAACAGGTTTCCTAAGCACTATAAGCAATATGTCCCACTGTCTGATATTGTTCAGAAAAATGGATAGTCCTGTCCCAAACACAAAAATGGTTGAGCCAGTGTTACTATCTCTGCCAACCTACGAATGACTTACGAATATTTCTGCACATTTACATCACATAGGAAAAGGGAAAAAAGCAATGTTGTTGTTGTTTTCTTCTTGTTCTCACTTAGGCTCCATTTCAGAACTTAGTGTTCCTGTAGCTCAATTGGTAGAGCATTGCCTTATCAAGCGCAAAGTTGGGGGTTTGATTCCCCCGGGAACACATGATAGGTAAAATAGCCTGAATGCACTGTAAGTTGCTTTTTTTCTTCTTCTTCTTCTTCTTCTTGCAGTCAGTCATGTCTTGGTAATTAGTGTAACACACATTGCAGAATAAGAATGCAAGAGGTCTTGACTATTTTTATATCCACCCTCGAGATCAAGATGCTCTGCACTCATTAACAACCTCATTTTCTGCTGCAGATATAAACAAAAGTGCATTAGAGGTGTATCATTACCTTAACAAGACTTGCGGGTTATTTCTCTGTGTAAGGCCACAGACCCTGCTGACTCACAGTATAAACCAAATCACCCACTGTAAAATCTAAGTGGCTGACAATGCTTATAAAAAGCATGCTCACTGTGGGACGGTCATTGAACTCATGTATGCTGATGCGGCAGGGATTTTGGAGGAGAACAAATCATTTCTGTTTCCTGTACAAAACCTAGAGTGCTGCAAGGATTATGTATTTTTGTTGGCCAGCCCAGAAGCTCAGAACCCAGTTAGCATCACCCTGGTTCCCTCAACAAAACCCAACAGGATTTTCCCTTTCACTTTTGGATTTGTATGCATGAGCATTTCATAAGGCCTCTAGATGATGCATGCAAAATCTTGGGTCAATTGGGTAAACAATCTAAAATAGGTTCCATTTCGTAGTTGCACTCAAGTGCATCAACAGTGATGCTAAGGTGTTCCCTATTGTGTCACTCCTGATGCAGCATCTTGTTCCAATTTATTTCAAAAATCTCAAAATGGTGGGAAAATTGCAATGCAATTATATCGTAAATATAATTTTTGTTCAACTTGAGAATCAGGGAAAATTTGAATTTATGGACGCAGAGATATGACTGAAACCTCAGAAGTAATTATTATAGCACCACCTGTGTTCAGATCAGGGTGTGTGTGTGTAGTAGTAGTAGTGGGGTGGATTTGGGACGATCCTACCAAATTTGGTGTTTCTAGGACTTTTTATTTTCATCTTGAACATACTTGATTTCCTCTTTCTTTTTTCCACAGACTCTCATGAGGACTTCAGTTTCTCCATAACTTGGCTCTGGAAAGTGTGAGTTAAAAAACTGTAGTTTATACTGCTGTGGGAGTTTTTCAAGCCACACGTTCAGAGGATTAAAAACTGCCCTCAGCGTCTCCCTGAAGCAACACTGCATTGGATTGATGGATGCTCATTATTTTCTCATTCTGGTGCTCCACTGAAGTAGTACAAGGCTTAAACTCTCTCATTTGTGTAGTTGTAGATGTAGATGTGGTTAAACGGTTGATTTCACTCCAACAGTGAGCAAGGACGGTATAAAGGCGGGCAGTCTGGCCCATGGCCATAGGCTTTATCTCCATTCTCTTTTCTGCAAAGGCCTAAAAGAACTCACAGAGAGCTCACTTATTTATAGTATGTGTCCTTTCAATGTTCTAATTTCAATATGGCTGAAATATAGTTGCTGTTAGATTTTTGTGATTTTTTTAAAGGGGGGGGGGTGAAATGCTATTTCATGCATACTGAGTTTTTTATACTGTTTATACTGGATTCCCATGCTAAACATGGACAAAGTTTCAAAAATTAAGTTGTGCGTTTGAAGGAGTATTTTTGTTCCAAAAATACTCCTTCCGGTTTGTCATAAGTTTCGGAAAGTTTTTTTCGAGTATGGCTCTGTGTGACGTTAAATGGAGCGGAATTTCCTTATATGGGTCCTAAGGGCACTTCTGCCGGAAGAGTGCGCGCTCTCATAGAGCAGAGCACTGAGAGCAGAGGCATTAACTGATCAGAGCGAGAGCGTCGCGAAATCTCACAAAAGAAGTGTGTTTTTGGTTGCCAGGGCAAGACAACCCTGCACAGATTACCAAAAAAAAAACAGCATTAAGGGACCAGTGGACGGAGTTTATTTTTAAAGAGCATCGACGGAGTTGTGCAAGTGTTTTTGTTTGTTCCCTGCATTTCGAAGATGCTTGTTTTACAAACAAGGCCCAGTTTGACGACGGATTTGCGTATCGTTTTTTTCTTAAAGATGATGCAATCCCAACGAAAAAGGGTCACGATTTTGTGTTGGAACCGCAGGCGGTGAGTAAAACTGCTTAAAATGTCTCTGCCTCCTTGTTAGTGCGTCCGCCTCCCATGCCGGAGACCCGGGTTCGAGCCCCGCTCGGAGCGAGTCGTTGCTGCTGCTGCTCTCGTTCAGTTTCAGCCTTGGGATCTGATTCTGGATCATAAATAAACAGCTGAATCTGACTGTTAGCCATGGTTTGTTTTGGATGATGTTTTTTTTTTCCTCACGGTAATGTCACAACTTCCAAACGCTCTCAACGCAAAAGCCTACTGGCGCTCGTGATTCTTTAGCTCCACCCACACGTCACGCCTCCAGCGGCTCATGTTTTTCCGAAAAAAAACGGCACAGACTATTTTTCTCTTATAAATATAATAAAACTAAAGAGTTTTTGGAGATATGAAGGATGCAGCACTACTCTATAGGTACTCAAGATTAACAGGATATTGAGTGAAAATGAGCATTTGACCCACCCCAGGTCTGGGTTCATTCCCAAATAGCAAGTTGGAGGATTGACAAATGTGTATGGCCTATCGTTACAAGAAACTGTGAATCGACAGCAACACTAAATACTGTTCAGTCCTCCTTCCACTCTAAACGCCTGAATGATTTCTTAAGCAAAGACAGTAAGGTAGTGATAACTACATGTTTTAGTTGTGTTTGTTTTGTTTGTTTTACATTTAAAGAACTTCCATGCATTTAAACTTGCTCTGTTTGCGTGTCTGTGATTCCATGTGCTGAGATGAGGAAACACTTCCCCGCTTGTAACGTGCATTTAAAAAAATAAAAAAAACACGCCAGACATCCACCCTTGTGATGCCTTGATATTAGAAGTGTTTCTAAACCTGCTGTCCAACAAAATAAATATGTTACCATATGTTTTACTCAACAACATCAGTCGAATGTTTGAAAAAAGTTCCTTTGTGATCCAATGTGCCTGTTTATCACAGAATGAACTGGTAAATATATAAATATATATTTATACTGTAAAAAGGGTATGTCCATTAGCAATGAGTTATATACATAATTATTATGAAAATACCTGAGATGGCTTGAAGAACTCGGATAAACCATAGATTGTTGCAGTTGATTGTTTGTTGTCTTTATTTTTGATCAGTTTAAGCATTTCTACATTCTTTTTACTTAGGCACAGAGATATCTGGATGCTTTTGGCCATATAAAGGATTTCCTGGAACATCATCATTTCTACTACTTCTGTGGTGAATATATATATATATATATACAGTATATATAATCAGATGTGCCAATCCACCAGAGCCTAACCAAACCAAAAACAGTGGTTAAAGTGCAGATCTGCTAAGATTTAACATTAAAGCTCACGATTTTGACATCAGCCATTAAGGAGCTTCAGATAATAATGTAGCCATCTTGTATGACGAAGTACCCCTGACTTTTTCACAGACTGAGGATTTACATCTCTGAAACTAGGATCTGAAAGACCATCTGTCTCAGCTTCTTACTGAGCTCTAAACCTTTTTTGAAACTTCAACCTTTGACTGAACCTTCAAAACAGGAACAGAGGGTCAGTGGTGACTGACTATATACTGACTGCAAGTTATGTCCTTTGACATTTGCCTTATCATGTCTCTCAAGTACAGCAAGAGTTAAATGCCATAACCTCCTCTCAATGTGGCTCTAGGTGTTCAAGAATCTCAGATTTCAGACAAGGAAACAAATTTACTCCATATAAGACAAACAAAGTAAAACAAGTACAAAAATGGAACAATCACATTAGTTTTGATGTTTGCTCGTAAAATGACAATGTCATCCTGAAAAGATGTTAAAAATGACTGAGTGTTGATCCCCTGAAGAGCAAGGCTACAGAAGTGTATAGAATAAAACAGAGGAGAGATAGAGGAGCTTGGCCAGACATAGAAACTGAATGTCCAGCAACAGATTTGACAGTGGCAGCTTCGGGAGGGCAGTGCAGAGTTGTGAGCAAAAGCGTGATGAGAATTTACAGAGGCTGAATACAACACAGCAGCATTCTGGATGTGCTTGACGGGTCATGTGGCAGCTGTGAACAGACCAGCTAGAAGATTTGCTGCTCATGTACAGCCAAATTTCTACTAGACTGAATGAAGTTAAAGCAGTATTATGATCAACATGGGCACAAAGAAGGGATTACTGATTTATTCTAATATCTAGTTCCTCACCCTGTTTATGCCATATCTCACAGATGCCTGCAACCTAAAACACTTTCCTTATCCATAAAAGCCCTTGGGGTCTAGAGGCTCCAACTGAAACACTGCAAAAACACCACAAAAAAATAATACAAACTGTCCAAAAACCGAAGTACCAAAATACCAAACTGTCATAGTAACTTTAAAATTAGGGAACACAAATTCACTATTAGTTTTCCTGAACAAACTCCTAATTTGCTGCTTATTGATAGTTAATAAGATAGTTGTTAAAGGATGTAAAATATGGTCATGTAGAATAAGGTATTATTATGTGCTTTATAATTACTGATAAACAGCCAATATGCTAGTAATATGCATGTTAATAACCAACTAGTTCATAGTGAGGATTGGTCTTTAAAATAAAGTGTAGCTGCCACTGAAAACTCCAAAACCACTCTTATTTTGGAGCCAAACTATTAAAATGCCACCAACATTATTGAAAAAACGATGCCTAAATACTAAAACACCACCACTAAAAAAAAGAAAGAAACCCCGGTAGACTTGTGAAAAGCACTCATGTTATTCCAAAAACATTGTTGAACACTATCCAAAAAAACAAAAAAGATTGTTAAGCTGAAGCTAGAACACTAGATCTTAGCCAAAACATTAAACGGCCACTAAAAGCACTTTTAGTTTAGAGCCAAAACACCACTGACAGACTGTGGTTGAAGCCAAATCACTAAAACACCACCAAAATCATGATTAGGTTGAAAGAAAGACAGTGGCTTTGTTCATAAAAGAGGGAAAACATCCCTCTAGCTTTTGATAAAAAATTTATTTTACATTTTATTTTGTGCAAATTGTTTTTCACCATCAATATTGAATCAAAAGAGTTTCTAAAAGTGGTATTTTGGCCTTTGTGCCTTATTACACAATGGCATGCAATAAATGTGAAGAACCTTCATCAGAATGGCAGTTTAAGTCATTTACACAGTCTGTTCATGTTCATTGCACAGAGGCACACAATCAGACCGAATGTTAAGATGACATGCTGAATATGTGCTTTATTAGTACTAATAGACATCAAATATGTTATTAATAGGCATGCTAATAAGCAACTAGTAAATAGTGAGAATTGGTCCCTCTACTAAAGTGTTACCGATGTTTGCGTGTAGATGTGGCAGGTGATAGTTGCATGAATGAGCATAATTATACAGCATGCAACAGGAACTATTTCTGTTGTAGGTTGAGGAAGCTCACCAAAATATTTATATCTTTCTGTCAGGAATGCCATTTCAGAAATAATGCTGCACTAAGCTAATTGTCCAATGGAAGCATGTATTAAGTGGATCATTTTTTGAAAGAATTATTGAGTGCTGCCAGTTTTTGTGTTTGGAATACAAAAGGATAGTCAGAATATTAAAACACACTAATTACTGACATTCATTCAAAGCTATGCCAGCACAAGAGGCATATATGCCAAGCACAAATAGATGTACTGTAGACTATTCATGCAGAGGACATTGAAAACGGAGCAAAATAAGTGTAATAAGTGTGTTTATCAAATAAGCCTGTTTAATTACTCCACATTATTCTTAAGCTAATATCTTAAATGTAATGTTAATTACTAGCAGAGACAAAACAGGTGCAAATAAATTCTACAAGTGAGAGGAATCAGATGAGATGACCACAGATAATTAAAATGGTTCATTAACTAAGTGGCTAATCCCTGAAGGTTATCTGTGAAATTTCCTGCCAATGTGCATAAAGCAAATCATGTCAGCATTAGATATATTCAATTATTATAGCAGGTTATCAGTTAAAACCAAGCATTAATCTACACTAATTTATGTATTCAGGTCATATAAAGGTTGGAGCCAAAGCATTAACCATCACTTAAAATGCTTCTAGGTTGGAGCCAAATCACTTAAACAACACTTCAAACACAACTTGGTAGAAGCAAAATCATTAAAGATGGGAGATAGGGAGAAAAAAGGAACACTGTTAGGTTGTAACCAAAACAACAAAGCAAAAAGCATATTATTACATTACTTATCACTCCTAGCCAACAGTAATTATTTACACTACTAGTAACATTTACTTTTCCATTACTTCCCAAAAATAGCCTCTGAATCCATGACAGTTACAAATAAATGAATAGCACAGCTGGCTAAAAACTGATGACAAGTCACAATATTTTAAACAACTTCTGTTATTTAATAAAGCAGCAAAATCTGGAACAGTGCTCAATAAGGTAGAACCAACCAAAAAAGATGGGATTTGCAGTAGACAATGTGTTATTAACACTACACTAATTACATGTGACATTGATGTTTATGTCATCCTTTCTTTTTACAAAATTTAAATATTGGCTGTATTTCCAGCCACTGTTTTGGGCTGATTTGGGCTTCTCCATCTTCCAACAAAGCTAGAATCCTCCATTGGTGATGTCCTGTGCTTACGCACACAACGACGATAATGAAAATTGATATGGATGATTCAATTTCCGAATTTAAAATAATTAGCCATTGCGACAAATATATAAACAGTAGTAAATAAATAAAACATGTTTATGTTGGAGCCAGAACACTATAGCATCAAAGAAAAAAAAAAAAATTGGTACAAAATCACTAACACTGGGGGGGGGGGGGGGGGAATTACCTTCATAGGTCGGAGTCAAATCACTACTACATTACAAAACAACTGTTAGGCTAGAGCTAAAACATTTGGTCACACTTTATTTACGGTCCAATTCTCACTATTAACTAACCATTAACTATGACTTTTGCCTCAATTAACTCCTTATTTGCTGCTTATTGATAGTTTATAAGGTAGTTGTTAAGTTTAGGGTATTGGGTAGGATTATGGATGTCATGCATTATATGTACTTTATAAGCACTAATAAAAAGCCAATAAGTTATTAATAGACATGCTAATAAGCAACTAGTTATTAGTGTGAACTGGACCCTATACTAAAATGTTACCAAACATTTAAACATCACTAAGAAGACAAAAAAGACTCAAACCAAAACACTAAAACAAAATAAAACAAAAAATGCTCTTAGGTTGGAGCTAAATAACTATTACACCACAAAAACAATAGGGTTAAAAAAATTTAGGTTTGAAACTAAAACTCTAAAACACTCTTTGCTCCACCCAAACTTTCTGTTGCTGTTGCAAGAGGAAATACATTGACACAGAAAAGAAAATTTCACCTGTTAAGCAATTCAATGGGATTTTTAATGTAAAGAATGCATGTAATGAATGCATTGTACATTACTCAATTTAACTCTTTTTTTATATGAGTTAACCTTTATGTGAGCTTCCTGATTATAAAATGACGAACACAACAAAGTGAGGCAATAACATTTATTTGCTATTACTCTGCTCTTTAAATCCTTTAACTTTAGGTGCACCGCTTCAACAGCTCTCATGGTTCCTATCCTCCTGCACTCAAAGGGCTCATTTGCACATCTTTGGAGGCTCTTGGGTGCCATGGAAGTCATTCACTCAGGAACTGAGCCTGTTTTTTTGGCCCGTTTCAGATAGCTGTGGGTGTCTGTACTAATGGCCTTCAATCTTGCAGTGTTCTGCCTGCCCTCCCACAACTCTCTCCTCATTGCCCTTAGGAAGAAAAGGGACTGGCATTGCCAGTGGTGTTTTGCAGCGAGTGATCGGAGGGCTAACTAGAGCACAGAAGCCATGTGACGCTGTCCCACTGGTAGCCAAATTACAGCCACCATTCATGCTCTTCACTGTAATGCTCTGACTCAGATATAGCACCATTCTTGGCCACTTCGCAATGCCTGGATGAGATTTTACAAACAGTGATATGCATGGCAGTCAGTGATGAGGATATCTATTTGGATGGCTTCCATGGTGTGGTGTAACCTAATGGCTATCATTCTGGACTAACAACCAAATTGTTGCTGGTTCAGGTCTCACAAGGGGCAATCCACACAAATGTTGCAAGACAAAACCATTCAATCACAGACAGCATTTACTCACTTCTGACTTCTGCATTTAAACAGGGCTGTCTTTCCCAAAAAGTATTGTAAAATGGCTTATCAGAGAAATGAAAAAAACATATATGTTTGAGTTATTTTACAATAAAAAAAAAAACTGAAATCGTAGCTTTCATTTATTTAGATTGAATGTTGAAAGATAATATTGATCCAGTTATATTATGTAATGTTAATAGAAATCATATATTGTCAGAATAAAAAGGTTGCATTTTATGCATGCATAGGCAGTCCTTTATGAAATATACCATGGTTTTACAAAAGTAACGTCTCGGTTACGTACGTAACCCTCGTTCCCTGATGGAGGGAACGGAGACGTTATGTCGACCGACAAAATGGGGTCTCACTTGGGAGGCCAATCATCTCTGATTTTAAGAGAAAACGCCAATGAAAATTGGCTAGTGGATTAACATACCTGAGCCACTCCCGTGCCGACGGGTGTAAATAGGGCGACAGGTGCATCCACTCATTAGGTTTTACGCTGAGGAGCCGAGAACGTGTCCCGGCAACAGCGAATGGTTCAAGGTTGTGGCATGGGGACATAACGTCTCCGTTCCCTCCATCAGGGAACGAGGGTTACGTACGTAACCGAGACGTTCCCTATCTGTCGGTCACTACGAGTTATGTCGACCGACAAAATGGGGTCCTATGGAAAACGCCACAACCTGAACCTCGTCACAACCCTGTGGCGCTGCAATTGTTGACAAGCCCTGGCGTGCCACAAAAGCTACACTTAAGGTCGTAACCTTCCCAAAGCCCCAGCGCAAATCCACTGACCTTGGTACCGAAGGGGCCAAAGGGTGAGTACATCGCTGCTGGAGAAGGCCATGCTGCTGTTCCGCCCACATAAAGTAAATGGAAGGGATTTCAACCTTCGGTGAAAGACAGCTTCAAATCTTCCCTATTTGTTCTTTCAGCTGGCAAGACAATGGGGAAGCATGCCTCTAGGAAAGGCCGCTACGGAGACCACATCCTACCCGTAGGGAGGTGACATGTGGATATACCGATATGGACTGACCCAGGGGCAGTACTACATATGGAAGGGGTCTCTGAGGCAGGTCCTACCTTGGAGTAGGGATGGAATGGCTGCCAGAAGAGACTGATAGAACGGTCTGTCAAGGGAAGACACGGGTTTGCCAAGAGGGAAACCTTACCGTGGAAGAATACACATATGGGATTACCCGTAGGGAACCCAGCCATATGGACACCTAGCCCAGTACAGGGGCTGACCGAGCTCCGGGCATGCTAACGCCAGTACTGGGCCTGGCGACAGACTGCTCCGCCAAGTCTGACGCCGAGGGTGCTGGAGGATGCTCGACCAGGGTACGCCAACCGGGGAACTCTACTGGGAGAAAGAGGCGCTCACATCCCCGTGTTAGGGGAAATGGTGCAGCAAGCGAGACACCCAGCCAGCCCTTCCCGCCAATTACCTGTTACCCAACACACGGGAAGAAACTGGCTCCACGCGGAGGTTGTAAAACATCGCAAAGGTGTTAGGTGTCGCCCAGCCCGCAGCTCGACAGATGTCTGCCAGATAGGCGCCGTGCGCCAACCCATAGGAGGAGGCCACACTCCGTGTGGAGTGGGCCCTCACCCCCAGGGGGCACAGCTCGCCTTGGGAATCCACTATCCAGTGGGCCAACCTCTGCTTAGAGACAGCCTTCCCCTTCTGCTGACCTCCAAAGCAGACCAGGAGCTGCTCAGAGCTTCTAAAGCTCTGGGTGCGGTCCACGCATATGCGAAGCGCTCTTACGGGACACAGCAACGACAAGGCTGGATCTGCCTCCTCCAGGGGCAGCGCTTGCAGGTTCACCCCCTGGTCTCGGAAGGGAGTGGTGGGAACCTTGGGCACGTATCCAGGCCGGGGTCTCAGGACAACGTGAGAGTAGGCCGGCCCGAACACAAGGCACTCTTCACTTACCGAAAATGCTTGGAGGTCCCCGACCCTCTTGATGGAAGTGAGCGCGATCAGGAGCGCTGTCTTGAGAGACAGAAACTTCAGCTCAGCCGAATCCAGCGGCTCAAAGGGACCCCTCTGAAGTCCTGCCAGGACAATAGAGAGGTCCCAGGAAGGAATCAGGGGTGTCCTAGGAGGATGTAACCTTCTGGCACCCCTCAGGAACTTAACGATCAGGTCATGCCTCCCCAGGGACCGGCCGTCCACTGCATCATGATGGGCTGCAATGGCATACACCTTCAGGGTGGAGGGTGACAGCCCACGCTCCAGCCTTTCTTGCAGGAAAGAAAGCACGACTCTGACCGGGCATCTCCGGGGATCTTCTCGGTGAGAAGAACACCAATTCGTGAACAGACTCCACTTCAGAGCATAGGCCTGCCTCGTAGAAGGGGCTCTAGCCTGAGTGATAGTGTCTACCACCGCTGGGGGCAGATCACTTAGGTCTGCCGCGTCTCGTCTAGAAGCCACACGTGGAGGTTCCAGAGATCTGGACGCGGGTGCCAAATGGTGCTGAGCCTGTGAGAGAGAAGGTCTCTCCTCAGGGGGATACGCCAAGGAGGGGCTGTCATGAGGAGCATGAGTTCCGAAAACCAGGTCCGGGTGGGCCAGTAAGGCGCAACCAACAGGACCTGTTCCTCGTCCTCCCTGACCTTGCACAGTGTCTGTGCGAGCAGGCTCACTGGGGGAAACGCATACTTGCGTAAAGCCCGAGGCCAGCTGTGTGCCAGCGCATCTGTGCCCAGGGGGGCCTGGGACAGGGAATAGTACAGCTGGCAGTGGGAGGACTCGTGGGAAGCAAACAAGTCTACCTGGGCTTCCCCAAATCGACTCCAGATCAGCTGGACCGTCGGCTGCACGATTGAGCTCCCCCGGGATGTGGACAGCGCGCAGCGACTTGAGCCACGTCTGACTCCAGAGGAGGAGATGGCGGGCAAGTTGAGACATGCGACGTGATCGTAGACCGCCCTGTCGGTTGATGTACGAAACAGCCGCAGTGTTGCAACTCCAGGCAGTTGATGTGCCAAAGCAGTCGGGGTCCTGTCCAGGACCCTGAAGCTGCCTGCCCGTTGCATGTCGCGCCCCAGCCCGAGTTGGAGGCATCTGTTGTGACCACAACGTGCCGGGACACTTGTTCTAAGGGCACACCGGCCCATAGAAAAGCAAGGTCTGACCAGGGGCTGAACAGGCGGCGACACATCAGTGTGATGGTGACACGATGTGTACCGCGGCGCCATGCCCATCTCGGGACTCGGGAGTGTAACCAGTGCTGGAGTGGTCTCATATGAAGCAACCCGAGCGGCGTGAGTGCGGCTGCGGATGCCATATGCCCCAGGAGCCTCTGAAAGTGTTTCAGTGGTACCACTGTCCTGCTTCTGAAGGAACTCAGGCAGTCCAGCACTGACTGGGCACGCTCGCTGGTGAGGCATGCCGTCATACTCACCGAGTCTAACTCCATACCGAGATAAGAGATTCTCTGCACAGGGGAGAGCTTGCTCTTCTCCCGGTTGACCTGAGGCCCCAACTGACTGAGGTGCCGGAGCACAAAGTCCCTGTGATCGCACAACTCTTCTCGGGACCGGGCCATAATGAGCCAGTCGTCGAGATAGTTGAGGATCCTGATGCCCACTTCCCAGAGTGGGGCAAGGGCGCCCTCCGCGACCTTCGTGAAGACACGGGGGGACAGGGAGAGCCCGAAGGGGAGGACCTTGTACTGCCCATGCCTGACCCTCGAAAGCAAAGCGCAGAAATGGTCTGTGACGAGGGAGGATAGAGACATGAAAGTACGCGTCTTTCAGGTCGATCGCTGCAAACCAGTCCTGGGGCTGGACGCATTTGATGATGCGTTTCTGCGTCAACATCCTGAACGGGAGCTTGTGTAGGGCCCGACTCAAGACTCGCAGATCCAGGATAGGTCGAAGGCCACCGCTTTTCTTGGGCACGATGAAGTAAGGGCTGTAAAACCCCGTCCTCATCTCGGCTGGAGGGACCGGCTCGATTGCATCCTTCGCCAGAAGGACAGCAATCTCCTCGCGCAAGACAGGGGCGTCCTGGACTGCCACCGAAGTCTCGAGCACGCCATTGAACTTGGGGGGTCGCCGGGCGAACTGAATCGCATAGCCGAGTCGGACCGTCCGGATGAGCCAGCGTGACGGGTTGGGCAGCGCAAGCCACGCTCCCAGACTCTGTACAAGTGGCACCAAAGGGACAGTCGACATACCCGCAGTGGTGCAGCGATGGGGAGTCGTGCCGGAAGGCCCAGAAGGCACTGCGTCCTGGGTCATCACAACCACACTCCCCGTGTTCCTGGAGGAACTGGCCAGAGACGCGTGGAGAGGCGTTGCGTCTCCGAACCGCGACCTATTGGCCGCTGGCGAAAGGGGGCGTCGTGGGTGAGAATGTGGAAGCTGTGCGTCGCTTATTGTCAGCCCACAAGCCTTGCAACTTGGAGGAAGGAGAAATTGCTCTTTTAATGAAAATGTGGGTACCACTGGCCGTTCGACCAGCGGCGGAACAGAACCTGAAGATTCTCCACCCGGCCCTCCTCCGGGGGAAGGAGTGGCGCAGTCTTCGCCATCTCCTGAAGAGCAGTTTTCCGCATCTCCGAGTTGCCCGTGTCAGGGCCGCTTAGTCGACTTCCTCGAGGACTTCACAGCTGGGAGTGACACGGGGGCCGCCGCTATCCTGCGCGGGGTTCGACGCGCCGGCCTCGAAGAACTCTCAGCACGGGGCGGAGCTGGTGTGGAGGACGCAGGGGGGCGCCCACGGCTACGAGCAGGCTGAGGCACTGCCTGCGACGGAATGGTGGCAACCGGAGGATCACGTCGTGGCGAGATGTGCTGTATGACCTCAGTCTGCTGTTGTTCTGTCAGGAACTACTGGGCACAGCCCCTGACAGCGTCGCCACACAGGACAGCCTGGGACATGGGAGCATCGAGAAAATGCACTTTGTCAATGTCTCTCATACAGACCAGGCTGAACCTGACACGTCACTACTGGACCACCAGAGTGGACATCGCCTACCCGAGGGACTGCGTTGTGACTTCCGTCACCCGGAAGGGGGAGGTCAGTCGCCATGCGCAGCTCCTGCATCAACCTCGGGTTGGTCCTACCCTCGTGCATTTGTTAAAGCCTTGGCTTGTTGGGTTTGCAGGAAAGCCATGGCATGCAAAGCAGAGACAGCTTGGCCCGTAGCACTGTAAGCCTTGGTAGCGAGCGCGGCCGACAGCTTACAGGACTATCCCTCCCAGTGGCGGCGTTTTGCGGACACAAGTGCACCGCAATCGCACTCTCCTGCTGGGGAATGTCAACGCACCCCTAGCTGCCCCGCCATCGAGGGTAGTGAGGACGGAGGAACGAAATGAGCTGCTTCCGGCCGTAAAAGGGGCCATCCACGATTACATCACTTCCCCATGCACATCCGGGAAGAAAGGAACCAGAGTAAAATGCGGTTGTGAGTCGCGCTCCACACCGAGAACCAATCAAACAGCCATGAGCACTCAGGGCTGGGCGGTGCATTCACCTCCATCCTGATGCTCACAGCTGCCCGGGCAAGCACGGCTGTCAACTCTGGGTCCAATTCGGCAGTGGGGACAACACCCGAGGGGGGCAGCCCCGCCGAATCTTCATCCACAGAGGTCAACAGCCCATCCCCGATGCTGCAATCGACGTCTGATCTCCGCCGGCAAACTGAATGAACCCTTGGGACTGCCATAAGACAGCCCAGCAAAATCACCCAGCAGCCGCACAGGACAAACACTGCGGAAGGGGTAAGAGGTCCGTGGGGCGTGGCCCGGCGGAGAAGCTCTCACTGTCACCTTCAAATCTCCCAGAGCACTAGCCGGCGGTCCTCTGCTCGAGACAGAGAAACCAGAACGGGTAGTGACAGAGGGGTCTGCTCCTTTCCCTTTAAGAAAAGGGAGACGCGATCACAGCGTTGCCATGGTCACACTCGCAGTGTGTGCATGAACCATCCACGAAAGCGCCTTCAGCGTGCTGAATGCCCAGACACGGAAGAGAGCGAACGCGGCTGTTGTCAGAGAACAGGAAACTACCGCATCCAGAAGGACGCGGACGAAACGGTGTCTTGAAAAAGACGCGAATCGTCCGCGATTTGCTCTTTTAGGAAATCTGCTCTCTTAGTTGAAGCGCCCAGGGGAATCGCTGAAAGGGACACCGCTGTTTGCGCCGTACCGCCAACCAGAACAGCTTCCCGACACAGCAGATGAATGGCTTTGTGGAGTATAACAGCTTTCATACAACCACTCGGCTCCGAAGCAAAAATCTAATGAGTGGATGCACCTGTCGCCCTATTTATACCCGTCGGCACGGGAGTGGCTCAGGTATGTTAATCCACTAGCCAATTTTCATTGGCGTTTTCTCTTAAAATCAGAGATGATTGGCCTCCCAAGTGAGACCCCATTTTGTCGGTCGACATAACTCATAGTGACCGACAGATAGGGAACCATAGTTCACCTGTAGTGATTTTAGATTTGAATCATGTGTAAACAAACAAAAAAACATATTTAACCATGTGTAAACAAAATCATAACCTACTAGTTTACAATTAAGCTGTATTGAATGTTAAAATCAGTTTCAAATTTAAAGTTAAGTGGTTATGAAGTTAAGTGGACCAACTGGCCCCCATCTTCACACAGATCTTCAACATTTCTGGAGCTGTGTTAAGTTCCCTGCTTCTTCAAATTCCCAAAAGGCCCTACAGTAAATCACTGGACTTAATGATTACAGACCTTTTTCTCTCACGTCGGTGGTCATGAAGTCACTTGAGCGACTGGTCCTGGCCTACCTGAAGGACATCACTGGACCCTTGCTGGATCCTCTTTAGTTTGCCTACAGAGCCAACAGGTCTGTGGATGTTGCAGTCAACATCGGTCTGCATTTCATCCTGCATTTCCTCTTCTAACTGTTGCTTTCTGGTCTGCGCTACAGAGCACTGACCACCAGAACTGCCAGGCACAAGAACAGTTTTTTGCTTTTTCCACAGGCTATATTCAGTCCGAACAATTAAACGTTCATAATTATACATCGTCCATCACAACAGACATGTTTATACACAGAATCCAAAAACAGAATCCCAATACTGCTATTTATCTTTTATAGTACATTATTTAATTTATTATTCTTATATTAGTGTTATATTCCATCCCTACGGTGTTATTCCTGTGTATGTCTGCATTAGCATGTTACTTGGTAATAAAACTCTTCTGATTTTGATTCTGGTTATCATTAACCATTTTACTCTTAGTAATTTAATAATTTAATACATTTCACAATTTACATGTTTAGTTTAAAAGTATCGTACTGGTATCGGTATCAATATTGACGATGCTGGAATGAAAAGTATCGGTCTCTATCTCGAAAACAATATATGTGCTATCACACATCCCTATACAGTATTTCAACAGTCTTAGACATGACCCATTAGTTTTTTCCGCATTTTTTAAAAGTGTGTAACAGAATTTGCCTCAAATCCAATGTAAGACATCTAATTAGCCCTTCTGTATTTATTTATGATATTAAAGGGTAATATGTACTTTGCAGTAATTAGCAGCACATGATATATCGCTTTTAATTTAACCCTACTATTGCATTTAAAGAAAACTATACACCTTTTGCACTCCTGGGTAAACTTATAAAAGTCATAATTAACTCTTTTTAAAAAAAAACATATTGTATCTGATCATTAACATAACTTTTCAGTGCTACATTTTATTATCATATTTTTGTACCATATGTATTTTATGCATGCTAATATTTTTATTTGAAACTTGGCATCCCTCCCATGTTTTGTTTTGTTTTAATGATTATTTGTGTCGTTACAAAATGTAAACTATGTTATCGCCCAGCATTAAATGTGAACTGTAAGGCATGGAGACATTGAGATAACATAAACATTATCATCATGATTTTTTCGGATATTGTGAAAATCACTTTGCAAATAAATTTGATTTCATTTATTTTCCACCCTCTCTCTGAAGAAATTGTTTTTTATGCTATGCCATTAAAATGCCTGTATGTTGACATTCTCTTTGCATGTGAAACTAGATGCAGTGCAATATTCAAAACAAACAGCAACACATGAAATACTTGTAATTATAAATTATTAAAATGATTACGCCACAAACTCGCTACTAGAAGATGTCTTGTGTGTTTATGTGTGTGCGCAAGTGGGACAACATGAAGAAAGAGAGCCCATGAGGGCCAGGTTGTAAACGTTTCATCTTTAAATCAAGCAGAGTGGCTGATGACTTTAAGATTTATAAAATGCTTCAACTGGCTCTTATTCCAGAATCTGAGAGTTATGTGGCAAATGTACAAAAAAGGTTTGGTTCAGAATGAAGCACTTACAACCCGTATTTTGCTGGGTATGACCCACATTAGTATGTTTCCATTGGGCCTAGTTCGCTGTCCTGTTGACAGGAGCATAGTATGGCAACATGAAGAGAGCTACTTGTGCATGTGCACACAAGAGAGAATGACAGACCAGGAGACACACAGAAAAAGAGGGGGAATGGAAGCAATTACCAGTGTGTGAGCATGTGAGGTGCATCCAGAGGCTGCAAACATCAATCTGCATGAGCCCACACACAAAACAAGAAGTACATGATAAGAGTGCCCCCTAGTGGTTATGTCAATGAAATGGTCGAGAGAGGTCAAATTTGGATGGCCTATTTCTGCTGCTGTGCATCATTTGGGGGCAAAAGTTTTTCTTCATAGATGGCCTTTCAAATGAATTGTGTATTATTTGTGTGTATTTGTGGGAAGATATTCTTACATATTGTGCATGGGGGCTCTTAAAAGTTTGGAATGGAATTGAGAGTGTCACTGAGATTAATGCTAGCAAATAGCTTTTTCCAGGTATTGAAGGCTTCAAGTGAGCAAAGTGATCGTAATACTGTCAAGCAAAATTGTTACTTAATAATGGTTTTAAAATGTAGTCTGGTTTAAAAATCTTTGCCAAGAAGTATACTTATTTTGATACAGTTATGTTGTATAACACTGTACTAAAGCAAACCGAAATGTACTGAATTAAAAATGTTACAGTTCAGTGTCATTTGATATTACTTTAAAGTTAATACATTTTAAATGTACTAAATTGCAACATCAACATTACAAATGTGTGACTACAATATATTGAAATACATGATGTGATTTTTTAATAGACATCAAACAAGTTGGTCAAAAAAGCCAATGAAGTAGGGGCAAATGTTTAATTTGTTGTAATCTGTTATGTCTTATAAAAGTATTTTGCTGTAGTTCCACGTTTAGTTCCAACATAGTGCTGTAAGTTCCACTACAGGGATTAGTGTTCCATTGGACAAGTTTCAAAGTTTCTTTTTAAAATCACATAAAGTTTGATTTGAACAGATTGTTCTTTGTTGCTTTGTTTCAGAAGTCTGTGTACAGCCCTCCCAGGAAAGTATGTTCTTTGCTGAATTAAAAATTTTGCCCCTACTCCTATCATTTACAAACTCGGCGAACTGCCTGTCTCTGCCTCTAACTAATTCTAAAACTTTGTATAGCGCCTACAGTAGCAGCACAGATAGCACTGTCATTACCATGAAAACTAAAGTCAGCACTTTCTCATAGGTTTAATATACATATAGGACCTCAAAGAGACTGAGAACAGCACCGAGACTGATTATGTGCTTTGAGGACACTATAGCTACTGAGAAAACTGGGGAAATCTTAATCTTCTGAGTATGACAGTGGAACATGATCATCTGAATTTACACAAGCTTAAGGAGTTCATACGGCTTGAGAGCTGTTCCCTGGAAAGCAAAAAAGAGACCAAAACACTAAGACATTCTCAGAATTCATTTTAAAGTTTCAAAGCAGCATTTATTGATCAAAATACAAATGTATTCCTATCATGGCAAAGCCCAAAGTCTTCAATGATCCTTCCAAAATCAAAGAAAAGAAAGAAAGAAAGAAAGAAAGAAAGAAAGAACAAATTATTTTATTCAGAAAGGATACATTAAATTGATCCAAAGGACAATTAGATTTTCATAATGTTTCAAATGTCATTGTTTTCAACTTACTATTCATCAGAGAGTCCTGAAAAACGCTGTATTAAAATATTAAGCAGCACAACTGTTTAGTTGATAATAATAAGAAATGTTTCTTGTGCACCAAATCAGCATATTATAATGATTTTTGAAGGGTCATGTCACACTGAAAACTGTAGGAATGATGCTGAAAATTCAGCTTTGCCATCAGGAGTAAATAACATTTTAAAATACATCCAAATTCAAAACCGTTAAAATTCAAATGTAACAAAAAATCTGCAGTTACTGTACTTTTGATCCAAAAAACTGTAATGATTACAAATTTTTGATCAGTAGTGTATATACTGTATATGATTTACCTATTTTAATCATTCAGATAGTCTTTTATTTTTTCAGGTAAACATTGAGAATTACTTTTTTTAGAAGGCAACATCATATTATTATGTCATTATTGCTGTAATTTGAGCTTTTATGAAACTGTGTATTCTCATTGTGATTAATGAAAATGTCATCTAACCCTTGCAAAACTCTCCTCTCTACATCACCACTGCAATGGTTGTGCTTTGCTCTTAATGTGATTACCAGAAGATCATAGGAAAAAAGGTTGGTCGACTGATGTTTTTGCAAGGTAATAAAATCCCTAGGATATGTAATGACTGCATGAACTACTGTATATGCATATAGAAAAAAGACAATCCATACAAGAGCTGACAGAATACTTTCGCTGGCGTATGGAAAGAAAAAGTGGTTCTTAACTGGAAGACGTAAAACATTTACATTTATATATTTAGCAGATGTTTTGTGATATAATAGAGCTCACTATAGGACAGTCATACTTTTCTACCTGTATGCAATTAGTTTACTCGAATTTAAAAGTTCGAAATTTCAAGTAATCTGGGATAAATTTATTGAATAACATGGTACATTTTAGTCTCTACAAGGCAGCATCTTGTACGATCTAGAATAATCAAGTGCTCAGAAAACAAGTTCCTAGTTTCCCTAACAAATCTTCATTGTTTACTGCAGATGTTCTACAGTGGCAAGGGAAGCATCTTGGTTTTGCTCATTAAGGTGTCACTTTGTGAATGGCCATGCAGTGACAGGTCAGTTTCAGCACTCTCAGTGATGGACATCGACACTTGGCGTTTACACATACAGATAAACAGAGCTGTCAGTAGAGGACACACTGTCAGAGTTCAGTTGTGCCACTTATGCACTCATTTTAGCCACGCAAGCTGAGAACATTAAAGGAAATCAGATATCTACGGAGGCCCAGTAGTGCACAAACACAACAAAATCCCCACACCACGATGAAATCTCTGCAACATAACACCAGTAGCTTGTTTAACCCCTAGCAAAGCATGCAATTGTGTGGGGCCCTGCAAACAGTGGGGGGGGGTTAACTGCCCCACCAATCGCAATCATAATTTCTCCTGAGGGAAAGCACGCTGTGTTAATTTTGCTGTGTTCCATCTTGTTTCTACTGTTGAGAATTGCTTCTGTTGTGGCTTGTTTCCTATTGTTGTGCTAATTTTGTTGTGTTGTGGATTGTTTTAGTTGTGTTGTAGAAATGTCATTGTGTTGTGGCTTGTTTCCGTTGTATTTTGCTAATTTGATTGTGTTATGGCATGTTTGTGTTTGTTGTGAAAAATTTAATTGTGGTTGCGGCTTGTTTCCATTGTGGTGGTTGCTGGTTTATGTTGTGTTGTGAAGATTTCATTTGTGTTGTGCACTACTTGGGCCACTGTAAATATCTCACTAAGAGGCATAATTTGTACATATAAAGTCAACAACCTCACAGACAGTTCAGAATAAACTTCTTATAAACCAATTTTCCAACTTTCCTATACGGGGTACCATCAGGATACCATTTTTATTTTTATTTATTTTTATGCTCCTGGAGTATGACCTCCATCATCCTATATTATTTTTATTAAAAGCCATAAAAGCCTGACGTATCAAAGTCGGTCAAAAATAATAATAATAATAATAATAAAAGTAGTTTTAAGTAATTGCAGTAATATGAAAAATAATATTGACTTTATGAATTTCTTCACTGATAAAA
>NW_020525709.1:0-77200 GCF_003368295.1 Carassius auratus
TTATTGGTAGAAGCTGTTGGATAAATATATTATGATTTAGGGAGGCTAGTTTCTAAATAGTGAGCTATGGCTGTTTAATAAATCCACTGAAGCAAACGGTATACAGAATGGCAGTCAGTTTAAACAGTTAGCATGGGAAAACCGAACCACAAAGTTCACCCCATCTGCCAAACCTGATTCTCCAGAGCGTGTGCGACTATGGTGTCTGGAGGAATGAAAGCAGGTTTGTGCCAATAATACATTTCAGAGAAAAGGACACAAAGTCGATGATGGCAATGCCTCTTCTTACAACCCACCACACTTATCAAAAACGCTATGCAATTCTGAAAACACATGCTGAGCCAAATGACTTACTTGGCATGGTCCCAGTGTGGCTGAGTAAACAATGAGTAGATTTTCCTTAAGTCGTCTCATGGAAAGCAATCACAATGCTGGATATGGAGCAAGAGAGAGGGAGAAAGCTGGAAGCCATGAGCAGATGGGCAGTGACTTGGCCACCACTGCCAACCCACCAACCGGAGAGTGTTGAGGTAAGGGTCGAAACACTTAAGGAAGGTTGGGAACCAACTGATGACATCTGCTTATGGCTGAAAGCTATGGTTAAATAAAGGCTAATAGGTGTTTTTCACAAAGTGAAGCTCTTCAAACGAGAACATCCCTTTTTGAATGTTCTGTTGTGGTTTTAACTTTGACAAATAACTTAAAAAAAATAAAAAAAAACTGAATTTCTTTTTTACATGGCTGTGGACAGTGTTTGATGATGATGAAGGCTGGGATTGATTTTTTGTTATTTTTTTACAAAGGTTTCTTGGCCTTTCATTGCTGTTCCCTCTCTTAAGGGTGAGGTCCCTTAGGATTCTGGGAAGACCATTGTGAATGGCACATGGGTCCATACTGGGAAAGCAGCTGGAACCAATTAATGCATCATAATTTGTACAAGAGGCTCATGGAGACCCCTATATATGAGTCATGTTGAGGTCGAGCCACAGTATAGAAACTCCAAACACCTGCCTGCATCTCACGTAGAACTTCCCCTTAGCTTTCGAATATGAAAATAATCAGCTGACTTATGAATAAGAGCCACGTTTTTTACTTTGAAAAGAGCTATAACCTTCTCAGGACTTGACTTTTACATGCACTTGCACTGGCTTGACAGTGGGCGTTGGTCCCCAATGGATTGGTTCCAGCTTCATACAAAATATTGCTGCCATTAGTCAACAGAGCCAGTCTTCTCCATGCATAAACATCACCTCTGAGGACATCTGTTTTCTCAAGCTTTTTAGCCAAAGATCAGGGGAGTCGTAAAAAGCTGAACTCTTGCGTTCCACATCATGTAAAAACACAGTTGTGTTTAATCAGTGAAGCTGAATTTGGACCTTCAGTGACAGACGACAGTGTTTAATCCGAAGCTGCTGCGTTACACTTTGTTACATCGCGATAAATACGATATTTTAGCCAAATTAGAAAATAGCATGAGACAGAACTTGGGAAAAACCAGAGTCCTTGTCATGACCAAGATGCCTAGCAAGGGAAAAGTGCAAAAAGAAAATGCTCAATTTATTTCTGAAAAAGAGCCAAAGTTGCTTGCAATGGCTAAATGCTAGACACTGACTGGTTGAAGTATTTTTCCTGATTTGATCCGTTGTCTATATTACTTCTAGGTCTTGCAAAATAAGTAGGCAATTTAAAAACCTCCAAAGTCATGGATATTTTGTTCATATTTTCTCTGACCACAATCCGACTACAGTTTTTTTTTTCACTTAATTGTGCTATGCATCATGACATATTACACTAGGACAATTTGTTTTGATTTATCATTACCTTAAAAAAAATGCAAATTATGACAACTGAAATTGGAGGGACAATTTATTTTCTAAAGTACATAAACAATTTGGATATTTCTGTAGCAATTACAATACATTTTCAGTGGTTCTTGCTAATGTACATGCTCAATGGAATGATCTACTGGAGGTTCAGGGCTAATGACAAAACGAGCACGTAGTGGTGCAAAATCAGTTAAAGTAAACAGCATTATGGGCCGTGTGGCTGAGATGATTACTTGGCCTCATTTACTGGTGTTTTCTTTCCAGCCTCATTAGATGTCATTGTTTGCATTTAGCTTTCACATTGAGCACTGTGGTCATTGGTGGTTTTCAGTCCAAGCAAAATGTTGATGTTCTTCATTATATGGGATTGAATAAAAAAGTTCTATGCACTGGGTTAAACCAGTTGATGGCCGAACTCAAAACAGATGTGGTTCTGTGCATCCATTCTGCACCATAACTGATTATACGTGATGTGAAAGACAGGCTTGTTCATGGTTAATAGAAGAAAATACAGAGTCAATCATGAGACATCTCTTCTTTGTTAAAATATGGGCACTGTAATGCTCCTTGTAGCTGTATCATGAATCACAAAAGCAGCTGCCCTTTAACTGGATGTGGCTAACATTATGGACGTTATCCAATGTTTCACTCATTTTTAGGTTTCTCATGTTTCCTTTTCTGTCATTCAAACTTTCAGATACGGAGATTTGTGACTTTGGCTGGCACAAGTTTCAGAGCCACTGCTATAAGTACTTCACACACCGGCGGACATGGGAAGCAGCGGAAAGAGCGTGTCGTCTGCAGGGCGGTCACCTCACCAGTGTCCTGTCCCATGAAGAGCAGCTCTTTGTTAATCGTGAGTTTATGATTTTAGGAATGTTATTGCTAATTATTAATTAAATTGCTCACTCTTAATATTTAATAACTCTTTTACTACTTAACTCTTTTGAGTTTGAGTTAGGATAGATTTCAAAAGTGCAGTTATAAACACAACGAGGCTATGAAAGTGAATAGTGTGTAGATGAGTTTCCTGTCGGGTGTGATGAGTGATGTCCACTATAACCTTTGTAGTTCCATTTAGACACTTGTTAGCCACCACCTTTTTCAAGACAAGTAAAAGAGTTAAAATTTACAAGGGCGTTTTACTGATGTATTTAGAACAAAATGTTTTCTTTTGTTCACCACAGACTTTATTTCAGACATTTAAGCAAAACCTCGTTCAAAATACCCTACTAATGTAAGGACTGTGGTTCAGAATTTCTAAAATACAAACTTGCCAGGTTTCGGTCGTTTGTAGCAAGTTTCGAAAGAAGCAAAAAAAAAAAAAAGAAAACAGATACTCAGGACTGACCGAATTCTAGCATTGACTAAACAAACCATAAGTCATATTAAAGATGCTGTTGACTCTAAACTAAACAAACGTCATCTTGGCTCCTTGGGGCACAGAAACTATTCTACATTTGTTTGTGTCATTTGATGTGTGGTTTGGTTTAACTGATTTCCTGCTATTTCCAGTTCAGCCAGGCAGTCTATTAAAGATGTCAAAGAAGTTTGCAAAGGTCCTCACACAAAAAGATTAATGAATTCCTTTCATTTATCCAGGCTTCCATATAGGCTTTTCTATAAGAAAATGCACATCCACTAGTTTTTCTTTCCAGTTTATTATGCAGAGACAACTATAAGTTGATTGGTTATCCCAAAGAGTATAAATAGTGTGGTGCTATCAAAACGTGCTATCTGTTTGTTTGAGTTTCCCGACCAGTCTGACACAGCAGTTTGAGTTCGGAGAGGGAACTTTCCATTTCTCCCACCAATATGCAGATACAAATAGTAGAAATTAGTCAACCACACAACGTGTCCTCTTCATCCGAAGTCATATGATAGTTTTAATGCACTAGTCTGCAGAGATAGATCCTGAAATCTGTGTAATTTTTCTTGTAGGTTTGGGGCATGACTATCAGTGGATTGGACTGAATGATAAAATGTTTGACAATGATTTCCGCTGGACAGATGGACACCCTATGGTAGGATGGGATTCATTATTTTGATCCTAATAAAGTTTATTGGATGCACATCTGTGTTCCAGGTGACCATGAATTCAGAGATATGAGTCATTCTTGGTGTGTTGTTTTTTCCGGCCTGCAACAAAACGATGTTGTTTGATCCTAAAATGAGTGTGAAGCAATTGTGCACACAGTTTTTAAAATCCCAGTATAAAAATTGCTAGTGCAATTGTTACTCTTCCATAAACCATAAGCTAGGTGATGCTAATGCTGATGGAAAAGTTCTCACTTAATCATTTCTGTCATCCTGTGTGGTATCAATAGAAACACATACTGTAGGTCACTTTAAAGGAGTGGTACTATTTATTTTTATTTATTTGTTTTGTTTGGCCGGTTTTATTTGTTTATTTAGCAGTTTTTTTTCATTGATGTATGTTTGTATGTTTATTTATTTATTTAAATTGCATAAATCTACAAAGACATGACATGCAAGAAAAAATAAATAAATAAAATGATTTAGTAATTCGTTCTCTCGATTTATAAATCGTGTGCACCATTTAGCAAATCGAGGGAGAAATTTAACAAAAGTTTAATATTGCATGTTTATTTCATCAAGTGGACTCTAGTTAAAAACATGGGTAGGCCTATTTGACGTAAATTTTGTACATGATTTATTTATTTATTTTTTACTATTTGTAGTTAATTTTTTAGAATGGAAATGGAAGAGCACAATAATTCTAGAATTGATTTTTACGATCTTTTGTCATTCTGCTTATTTGATATTAATTACCTTTCTACATATAAAATGGGGCTTGTGTGTTTGTGTGCAACACATGCAAATTGAGTGCAGCAGTACATTTTGTTAGAATAATCCCATTTTATCAAGGAAAGTCCCATGTAACCCTGCCAGATGTGTATAAAGCACAGTCCATTTAGATTCTTACATGTGATCTTTGCACCCTCATGTGGGCACACGCTGTGGTGCACGAGTAGTTTGAATAAAATGCCTCTGTGTTCATTTGCACTAGCAATTTGAGCACTGGAGAGTGGGTCAGCCGGACAGCTTCTTCTCCATCGGTGAGGACTGCGTGGTGATGATCTGGCACGAGCGTGGTCAGTGGAACGATGTGCCATGCAATTATCACCTGACCTTCACTTGCAAGAAGGGCACAGGTAAGACCTCATCTTCCTCTTCTCGTCTCCACTGTCACTTGATGTCACCTCATCGTCTTTGGCTTTCTTTTGCCTCTGTCTCAGTGTCCTGCGGTCAGCCTCCTGTCATAAAGGATGCCCATATCTATGGCGGAATTAAGCCGCGGTATGAAATCAACTCTCTGGTTAGGTACCACTGCAAGGACGGTTTCATCCAAAGACACATTCCCACTATCAGATGCCGAGAAGACGGCCACTGGGACAAGCCCAAAATCATGTGCTTGAAACGTAAGCTGCTGACTCTGAATTAATAGATGTTTAGTGAAATCCAGGCATGAAATTGTAATGCCTGTCTATATTAATTTTGTAATTATTTATAATAACATTTTATATATTCATATAAAATATATTTAATTTTTTTTTTAATATATTTTCAGTTTAATTATAATTTCTGTTTAAGTAGTTTTGTTCTGCTTTTGCCATTTTTTATCCTTTTTTTATATTTCTATAGCTTTATTTGTATATCAGTTTTACTGTAAGTAATTTTTTGTAATTTATTTCAGTTAGTTTAAACATTTCAACATTTTTAATTTTCCTTATTTTGATTTTTTTATTTCATTCTTTCATTATTTTTTTTTAATTTCACGTTTTTCATCTATTTATTGTCATCAAATATGTATATATAATGTATATATATATTATTATTTTTTATTATTATTTTTATAAATACATTTAATACATTTGAATAATTTTAGTTTTAGTGAATGATAACAACACTGAACACTGTAAAATTATAAAAAAGATTATTGTGGAATCATTATTACAAGAAAATACTATTCCAGTTTTGTTTTGTTTTTACTTCAAAATTTCCTGTTTTACTTTGCCGGATCTTTTTAATAATAAGTGAAATTTATTAACAAGAGAAAGTCTCTAGAAAGTGAAAATTGTTTCAAAATAATTTTTAAGCTAATTTCCATAATAAGGACTGAGTATGTCAGAATTCAAAAATAAGAAAAAGTATATTTGAAGTCTTCTAAGGCCACTCAAAATTACTTATGTGAGAGGAAATTTTAATTTAAGTCATTATTTACTAAAATGTGTGACATATGTTCAAACATGTTGAAATGAGTGTCTCACTCAAGACACATTGCAGTACATTTTCTGTTAAGTTCAAGAAAGAAAGTCATATATGGTTTTGAAAATGAGGGTAAATAAATGATGACATAATTTTCAGTTTTGGGTGAACAAACCTTTTAAGTTAATACATCTTTTCCTTTTATTCTACAGCATCTACCTACCAGATGTATGCTCACAAAAATCAAAACAACAACAATTACAACAACAGTAAGAGACGCTACAGTGAGTCGACGGAGGACCGTCATCGCTGGTCAAAAACAGCAGATGACTCCACACACTGATCTCCATCTACAGACCTACAGATGCTTTACATCTACAGAGAAACTCTTTAGTCTAAAGGACTGAAGCCAAACCATGTGCCTGATGAATGTTTTAGAACCGAGAAGTGAATTTCCCTGAGGGACTGCATAAAACACCATCACCCACCCACTGAGAGCATACTTTGACTATGCAACAGTCTACATTGCATATTGTAATAATGTCTTAATGTTTTGACATGGGAAGGGGGTTTCTGGTTGAAATGTATATAGTAGAGATATTGAACAAGTAAAAACAGCTGTGAAAGGTGACTTTTTTAATGTTTATTTTTTATTTTGTATTATTCATTCGTAACTTTTGCTTACGAAGAACTGGACTTCCTGTTCTCTCTGACTTAATAAGAGAGCACTATGGTACGAGCAGAATATAAACAGAACAGTTATAGTACTCAAGAGTAAAAGAACAATAGGCTTTTATTGTTTCACATTGTGGTGAGTGGGGTTCAAAAGGGATGTCACGGGGCTGGAGGACAAACAATGCTGAAAGGACTGCAACTCAAAACAATTTTTCAACATCATCTTCCTCTGCAGCATCCTCACTAATTATGAGGATTACTCAGATAATATTCAACCATTGTACACTCTCATAATCATATTCTCATATGGCATCAAATACATATTTTCATTTTTTTTTTATGTTGGTTTGTAATGTAACAATTTTTACTTTTTAAAATGAATGTCATGGTAAAATATGAAAATATGTATACTGTATGTGTGGTCGAATGAACTAGCATTTTTGTCAGATATTATTACAAATGTTACACGAAGCCATAGTAGTTTAATTTATTGCCGAAGATACATATAGCGATGAATGGACTGTGAGATTTTGAATAATAAAGCGCTATTAGAATATAATGAACACGTTTAAATGTGTGTTCTTGTTTCTTCCCGCGTCAATCATGAGGGCGACCAAAAGAGGGCGATGTCATGGTAACCAAGAATTCTGAAAATGACGTGATAGTATGAACAGACACCTGCTCTGTTTCGAAGACTTTCCAGTCGACAAAAACCCTAATGTTAACAAGGTACGGACGTGGGTGTTTAAACTTTAAAACTGAACACTGTTTAATGTTCATTTTGAGATAAGCTCTTATAGCTTCTGGTGTGTTTTCTGAGAGACGTTGGCAAAGTTTATTTTTACCTGACCTGAAACACTCATAACTCATAACTCTCACATCAGGATAGATCACTCACACAATCACTCATCGACAGATTGGACACCTACAAACCGTCACACGATAATAAAAACAGGTTCCGCTGATCTGAATCAACCGAGTCGCGAACAGGCTCCGATGCTGATCTTGAATCAACAGAGTCGCGAACAGGCTCCGAAGTGCCGATCTGAATCAACAGAGTCGCGAACAGGCTCCGAAGTGCCGACCTGAATCAACCGAGTCGCGAACAGGCTCCGAAGTGCCGATCTGAATCAACCGAGTCGCGAACAGGCTCCGAAGTGCCGACCTGAATCAACCGAGTCGCGAACAGGCTCCGAAGTGCCGATCTGAATCAACCGAGTCGCGAACAGGCTCCGAAGTGCCGATCTGAATCAACAGTCGCGAACAGGCTCCGAAGTCCCGATCTGAATCAACAGAGTCGCGAACAGGCTCCGAAGTGCCGATCTGAATCAACCGAGTCGCGAACAAGCTCCGAAGTGCCGATCTGAATCAACCGAGTCGCGAACAGGCTCCGAAGTGCCGATCTGAATCAACCGAGTCGCGAACAAGCTCCGAAGTGCCGATCTGAATCAACCGAGTCGCGAACAGGCTCCGAAGTGCCGATCTGAATCAACCGAGTCGCAAACAGGCTCCGAAGTGCCGATCTGAATCAACCGAGTCGCGAACAGGCTCCGAAGTCCCGATCTGAATCAACAGAGTCGCGAACAGGCTCCGAAGTACCGATCTGAATCAACCGAGTCGCAAACAGGCTCCAAAGTGCCGCCCAACATACATGGAAAAACAAACCACTGTTTTAAAATGTGTGTTTTCTGCATGAGTGTGTTTAATGTGCATTATAGAACAAAATGTCAAGCATCGTCAAGTTTCATTTTGTTTCATATTGTCTCGCCACCATGCTAGTGGATCTGCCATAGAGTCAATTGGTTGATCTTGGAGATAGCGGGTTAACTCCGTGTCAGCGCGCGCTCTGATCGGTAAAGGGGCAGAGATTTCAGACCTCCGTTTATTAAGGAGATCTGTCACAAAACTCATCATCCGCGCCAAAGTTTTTTGAGCAAATTTCAAAGCCGCACCCGCCCGCCATCCTCTGATTGTTTTGCCGTCTATGCTTTGCTGATGCGAGCCGCAAAAAAAAAAAAAAAAAGCCATTGTCTGTTCTAGAAAGGATGCAGCAAAGATATTTAATGCTAGAGTATGAGGCATAGGCCTACGCTGAGTTTCATTTACAATGAGATGCGCTCTAGTTCACAGTGCAGTGCAAGTGAACGCGGCGCGCTGGTGCTTCCATGTCACGGTTATCATTGTCTGCTATATTTGCTTTTTATTTATTAAAATACATGCAATTGGTTGATGAAACATCTATTAAAATTAAGATAAAATTTGTTCAAAACGAAATTCGTTTTTAAAGAAAGGTTTTCTACAAAGCAAAATTTAATGAAGTGGTAAATATCATGTCTGACGATTTACAAAACTTCATTAAGTGGTAAAAACCATGTCTCCCGATATATTGCGCATCTGATGATCCTATCTAAAAAATGAAAATAATTTTTGATAAAAAATGTTTGTAAAAAATATTTTAGTGACACGGTTTTGGCGGTTATAGAGTTCTAATGACGGTGTTCAACTATAACCGCCGGTCCCAAGGTTATATACTAACCGTCACACCCCTACTTAAATAAAATGTGTTTCTTGAGCTGAGATTGATTCAGAGGATTTTCTATTATATATATATATATATATATATATATATATATATATATATATATATGTGTGTGTGTGTGTGTGTGTGTGTGTGTGTGTGTGTGTGTGTGTGTGTGAGTACATGTATATATTATACTTAAGGAGCTCATTAATTAAACACAATTTGGAACTCATGTCCACAATATTTTTGTGTTGTATCATTAGTTGTGTCTTAATTTGATTAATAATTAGTATTTTAAAATTACATTTCAATTTTTTTTATTTTACTCTTTGTTTTACTATCAATTTATTCTTCATTTTTATCTATTCTGTATTATTCCACCCTTTATATTACATATTCTTCTTGCTATTATTAACCTATTGTTGTTCAGTTATTTATTATGGTATTATTCATAATATACATAGAATTTAATAAATCTATTATATCTCATATGTTATTGTACCGTTGTCCTCGCTTTTCATATTATTCACTTTACTTTAAGTTGTACTACATATACTTTTTAATCTAACATATCACTTTTACTATGTTTCTACTGTGCACTGTATCAGTGCATATTTTCATTTTCACTGGATCCATAGCCTCATCAGTTACATGTGTTAACACTTTGTGTTATTATTGGTTGTATTCTTCTATAGGCTAAAGTGCTATCAAAATGAAAAGCAGACTTCAAGTGTGTGATTTGTATTTACTTGTTTTATTAAATTTTCTCAACAATAGTAAATTATTAGTGTTTAAAGATGTATTATTTAGGTTTTATCCCAGTACTTCAAAGGGAATGGGCTGTGTTCTGACCTGAGACAGAAAAAAGAGAGGAAAAAAAAGAAAGAAAAATGTTGCGATTGAACACAGAGAAAGAAATGCTCGTTTTCACTCAATATCCTGTTAATCTTGAGTACCTATAGAGTAGTACTGCATCCTTCATAACTCCAAAAAGTCTTTATTTTTATTATATTTATAAGAGAAAGATAGTCTGTACCAATTTTTCCCGGAAAAACACAAGCGCCTAGAGGCGTGACGTGTGGGCGGAGCTAAAGAATCACGAGCGCCAGTAGGCTTTTGAGTTGAGAGCATTTGGAAGCTGTGACACAGATCCAGAGGCTGAAATTTAACAAGAGCAGCATCAGCAAAGGCGTCTCTATGTGGTATGTACTGAAAATTTACATATTTGCTTAGCGGTTTTGGAAAATGTTCCACTTTATGTCGTCTTTTTTTTTTTTTTTTAAGCTGTACATGTGGAAAGTGCAGTTTGATGACAACATCTCATGTTGTTTACTTGATGTGCTTACGCGCTGATAGCTAAGTTAACAACACAGAGATATTTGAAGCCGTTTTACTCACCGCATGCGGTTCCAACACACGATCGTGACCCTTTTTTGTTGGGATTGCATTATCCTTAAGAAATAAACCATGTGCAAATCCGGCGTCAAACTGGGCCTTGTTTGTAAAACAAGCATCTTCGAAATGCAGGGAACAAACACAAACACTTGCACAACTCCGTTGATGCTCTGTAAAAATAAACTCCATCCACTGGTCCCTTAATGCTGTTTCTATTTTGGTAATCTGTGCAGGTTAGTCTTGCCCTGGCAACCAAAAACACATTCCTTTTGTGACTTTTCCGACGCTCTCGCTCTGATCAGTGAATGCCTGTGCTCAGCCTCGCACGCTCTTCCGGGAGAAGTGCCTTAGCACCCATATAAGGAAATTCCGCTCCATTTAACGTCACACAGACCCATACTCGAAAAAAACTTTCCGAAACTTGTGACAAACCGGAAGAGGTTTTTTTGGAACAAAAATACTCTTTCAAACGTACAACTTAATTTTTGAAACTTTGTCCATGTTTAGCATGGGAATCCAACTCTTTAACAGTGTAAAAAACTCAGTATGCATGAAGTAGCTTTTCACCCCCCCCCTTTAACTGTTTTTTTATCCTCTGAAATTGGTTGGTAAGTGAGAATGTTATGGTGTTTTTATTCAGTAAAAACCGCAGCTCCCCCGTTTACTTTCATTTGTTTTAAGGCAGTCTTGCCCTCACTAACATGGCGGACGCGTTGATGTATCGCGGCAACGGCTCAAAGCGGCCAATGAGGCGTCTAGGTATTTATATGTCTAAGGCGACAATGGCCATCTTTAGACCCATGAAATTGTATTTTTGTGGTATTAGCATGTCTGTTTGCTTTTAGGCTAGCTTTCTGTATGAGCTAGTCAGCTAGTTCTGTATCAGCTAAAACTGACCAAACTTTTAGTTGCTTCATTTCGTCTTTGAAAATGGACTAAAAGTATTTTTGACTCTTCTTGATTGAATATTTTTGTACGTTAGGAGTGTATGCACATTTTTGTCCAATAAAATGGTAAAAAGAAATATACCATTGAGTATCCTTAAAGAAAGCTGTATGTAAATTTGAGAAAACACTTATATGGCAGGTATACTTATGTAAGTCCCACCTTTTAGTTAAACCATGCAGTTGCCTGTTTATTTACAGAAAGTTATCTGTTAAGGAAGGTAACCAGATTTCTGAAATAAAAACCGGGTACTTTTCCTAGTTCAGTGATCAATATATTATTAATTAAAAAACAGGGACAATATATTTATGTATGATTTTTAATTGTTTTGGATTCGATATTAATATCATTATTAGTAATTACAATGATGTTAAAGAATCAAACTTACCCTAGGTTTTTAATAGGACTACAATTCTTCAAAAATCACAATATGAAAGTAGCCTAACTATTGCAAATAGTAAACAGTTTTATAACAGATAAATAAATAAATTTAAATAAATAATTTAAAATAAATCAATATAAATAAGAACATATGATAAATAAAAGTGTAATCATTAAAGAATTGTAACAGTTTCTGACTGTATTTAAAGTTTTCACAAACTGAGTAATTACAACTTTTTAAATGTTTTTTTTTCCAAGTTATGTTTATGCTTTTGGAAATGGATCTTTACTCAGGCTTATTATTTTGCATCTTAGGCTAATTTTGACCACAAAGTATGTGCTTTCTATAGGTGTAATTGTTTAATTTATTTTTATATATTTTTATTTTTATTAATATTACTATTCATATCGTTATGTTGTGAAGGCGAAAGTTGAATAAAGATGAATATTTAATACCATGTGCAAAGAAATCCCATCTTATTATACAGTACGTGCACACAAACAGTATTACTTTGTTTTAACATGTATATAGTTAGTATGTAACTACCCTGAAACCAAAATGGTGTGTCTCTCTTGATAATTGATGATAATAGAAAATAGTGCTCTCATTCTGCTCTAGTCCAAGTTCTTCATGTCCAAAGTAGTAGCGTGTGGCTAGTAATCAGTATAGCTCACAAAGGGGACATTTCAGGTAACAGGACACAAAACCAGGGATGTCTGGTCAATCTACTGTTAAGGGGTTGTTGTGAATGAAGCAATGTTTGTGATACCATCATTGTCAGATTTTGTTTGGTTTGAAAGATATGATTAGAACATAACAGTTTTTGAGATATGCAACGTTTAGCCTGCCATATGTATGATCTTGGGCTTTTAATTCTGAGGACAACCTGATTTCTATTTTCCTTGAGATTTCTTTATTTTGGCCGAGTGTGTGTGTAATGTCACAGACTGTTAAAACTAGACTAGTTATTTTTATATAATTTCTCAGTGTGCTTTTCTAAAACCAACCAAACCAAATATGTATTTGACTGATTGTTTATTTTTTGTGTCAAGGTTTTTTCCCACATTGATACAGTCAAAATATCCCTTTAATTATATTTTATGTACACAAAACAAGGGTGAAAATGTTAACATTCTTTGTAAAGACATTTTGAATGTTGAATGTAAAGACATTCAATTGAAGTTTTGTAAACAAGGCACATGTACAGTTGCCAGAGTCAAAACAAATGAATAATGAAATGAATGTGAATACTGTATTTTGAAAAACCGCCAATATTTAGAACTTTGTGTATTTTTCCTTTTTTCTTGGTGTAGCTGGTCATTTAATGTAGTGGCTAAAACTCCTGACCTTGAGTTCTAAACCTGCTGTGTTGACCCTAAAACATCAAGTTGTTTTTGTCTTAGCTTGGCAGTCTGTTCTAATGGTTTGTTTTCCGAATGCCATGACTTTGACGTGTTTTTCTGAAGGTCTACTGCTTCGCAGACAATAACGACTGAATGCAGCATGCTAACTATGCACTTTTTTTGTTTAGCCATTATTGTTTGCAGCATCTTTGAGTACACCTGTTGTCTTTTTATCACCTGTCTTGCTATTAGTAAACCATAACATGCATAGACTAAAACTACTCATCACATGTGCTAGAAAATGGGCTGTGTGCTTTCTTTCACACAACTTCCTCTAGTAAACAAATTTTTAATAACATTTTTGTATTACCATTTGCCAACATTGCCACGGGCTATGATTGAGGATAGGTTTTCTGTGGTTTCATGAATCGATCAGAAATACTAAATAACTAGTTCTAGAAAACAAACCAAGGTTTACTTTTGGAAAAACAATGGTTTTGTTATAATGTCTGTGGTATGAACCACAGATCTCTTCATCTTCCTGAACACAAATAACGTTTGACAGTGACGAGGTCAATACATTGGAGCTCTGAATTTCTGACATTACGTCTTGCGACATTGTATAAACACATATTTTCAAGAAAAATATAATTAACATACATTTATAAACACTCTACTTGTATATTTCAATAGTTTAAAAAAATCACAAAACAATGCGACTTATGACTCAACATGGTTTGGTCCATACTAAAACTAAATTTAAAAAGGTATGCTTTTAGAAAATAATACAATATAGCACCCTGTAAGGATGGCAAAAGAAAAAATGGTTCATTATGCCATGGCTGTACTGTATGGTATTTAGGACTTTCGTCTAATTTGTTTTCCTATTAACAGAAAATATATTTTTAACATGCTATTTATATGGAATATGATGTTCTTGAATGATAAACTAAGTGCCCAAAGGTATCATTTCAAAGTATGTAAGCTTTGCTATCATTCTGTTCTAGAACATCCCTCAAGCTACTGCATGCTAAATGGAAGAGTACAGTGTGAATTTCTTCTGCAGTCTCACCAAATATCTCTTCCTTCAGCACTGCTGTACTGTTTTAGAACATTCAGACCTGGAACCAGTTGCTATAATTTCTGCGGCACCCAATGAATACTCTTCCTGTCCTGTTGACGTCTTGTAGCAAAGTCCTGATTTTGAGAGAAGAGGGTGCCTGAGGTGCCTAATTCTACAGAATCTTTGCTTCAAACTAACACCAATCACTTATTTTATATTTAAATCCTTTTGTATTACAGTATCTAGAGACTTTGTCACAGTTTTAATGCACTCAAACTAACGCCTTACATTATCACACTTAGTTCTTGAGCTGTACAGTTGGTACGCTCAGTTGTCACTCTTGTAGCAGTAGACGCCATAGAGTTTGTGCTTCTTGTCTGGAAAACCAGAGAAGCGGACGGCAGCCTCCGTGGGACTGCAGCGTCTGCGTGGTCTGGAGATTGGGTAACGTACGCTGCCGTCTGCCAGCCAGCCTGCATCACAGCGGTCGTAGCCCAGCAGCTTCCATGCTGCGTACATCTGCCCAACTTTGGCGATCTGAGCACCGTCCTTTTGACATGCCTGCACTGCCTCATCATATGAAAGTTTGAAAGGGTGTATCAGATAATAGAAACGTCCTGGAGAAGAGAAAGAGGACAGGCGTTTACTTTCAAATAATATGCATTAAGAATATTAAACAAGGAGATTCTTTGCATGGCTAAACTCAGTTTGTTTTTTTCTTTTCATACATTATGTATAACATCAATTGCTTTACTTTTTTGGAGAAGCTAGCCTATTTCAAATGCCTTTTATCACATAGTGGGGAGGACAAACCTTTGTAGTTAGAGGTGAAACAGAAGACATCATATCTTTCCTTTTGCTTGTCACGCATCCCATAATTCCTCACACCAGGAATGGTGTTTTTGCCTCCACATGGCTCTCTTGGTTTGGTGATGGGGTATTGCACCGATCCGTCATTGAGCCACCCTGCATTGCACCAATCCAACCCGTCTCTCCATGCATCATACAGCTGATCGAAAGATGCCACAGTGGCATCCTGGTCTCGGCAAGCTTTTTCAGCATCAGCGAAGTTCAGGTTGTAACGTCCCAGTCGAGGAAAATATGGGAACACAATGCCTGGAGGAACCCGAAGAGCCAAAAAATTAATGATAGTGCATTTTTGCATAATAGAAATTCTTAAAATGCTCTCTGATAAGATAATAATCTGTGTAATCTGGCAATAATTAAATTCCAGATTGATTTCTCCAATGCTTCATCTAAAGTGAATTAAAATTTTGATTTATTGCATGCAACTGAAATGATGCCAAGAATGCAGACAGCAAGGACCAAATAAAAGTTCCATTATTTGGTCATGAATGATAGCTTTTATGTCAGGATCTTAGTGATGGTCTAGATTTATAAATTGTTCTACTCTGCATTATAAGACTATTGAATAGTGTTTACATGGCACACAGTGTGAATCAGCACAATGCTATCTCATAGTTAATTGCCTTTGAGGAACAGCCAAGGATGCGTGAACTGTGTATAGAGTTATGTGTGATATTCTGGAAAAAAAACAACAACCCAGTCTTACAATGGTAGTGTTGCTGTAGAAATGTGATTTATCCATGTGGCCATTTTGTAGAGTAACTTAAAAACTTGAGAAGGTATGTTTTAAGGAAACAGAATATGTAGACAAAATATTCATATAACCAAATGAAAACTGTCAAAGACATTGTTTTAGTAAAGATTATTGTTGGGTGCTGGCCTACCTCGTTGATGTACCTAGTCATGGTGTTCACCATTACAACTTTGCTGATTAAATTGTTTGACCCATGAAATCTTGCTAGTCAATCTAGTTTTAAAACATGAGACAGTACCACACCAGCATCTAAATTTTCATAAAATTAAAACAACCTATGAGACGTTGTGGTGGTGCATGGCTAAATGTTCGTTAGAGGTACCAGGAAAGTCCAGCAAGATATGTTAGCAACATAAATCTATGTTTTACCTTCCAGGTCAAGGGATACAACTGCAGTATCATCCTCCAAGCCATCGATAACTTCACACTTGTATTTCCCATAATCCTCCAGAGTGATGTCAGTGATAACTAATGAGGCATCATTCTTGCTGGCATCCTGCAGGTGTACACGGCCATGGAATCGACCATAGCTCTTTTTGTGGAAGCCCATAGCTACAAACACATCAATTTCCTTCAGATAGTCTGAAGTCAGTTTAGTCCATTTAATCCTCATTTTGGGATTTGGGGGAGATGAGGGATCCCGATTGAACTTGCACTGCAGTGTGGCGTTGCCTCCACGTTGAGAGATTACTTTGGGTTGTGCTGTGTCAACTGAGAGTCTGGGGCCATTTTCTAAAAGTCAGAGAAAAATATATTCAGATTTCAGTCAAAGATGTAACTTGAGTTAATAGTCTTTGATCAGTTTATGTTCTCCAAGGCATGTTGCATTGTTTAGTGTTTAATAATGTGAGGCATTTCACAAAGATGATAGCTTGAATTCATCCATGTCTATTGCTGCAGGCTGTTGTGGTTATGCAAACACATAAATCATAATGTTTGTTAGATTTCAGAGAAGTGGAAACTCCCCTGCATGTTTATGAAAGAAACATAAGAATGTCTGTGTATGCTCTTCCAATGAAGGCAGTGTCCCAGTCACTATACTAGGGCACTGGAACCCACACAGACCACAGGGTGAGCATCCCCTGCTGGCCTCACTAGCACCTCTTTTTCAGTAGCAACCTAGTTTTCCCAGGAGCTCTACCATCTAGGTTCTGACCACACTCAACTCTGCTTAGCTTCAGTGGGCATCCAGGTGAGGGCTGCAGCGTAATGGCTGCTGGCATAGTTAGATGTTAGAGGAATTTATTTTTCTACATAAAACACTTCCTCACATTACAAGGCTGAAGGATGACAAAATCTCAAAGTCAAAAAATCTGAGTAAAGACTTGGGATTGTCAAGTTCTCATCAACACGCTGTTGGATCTGTGGATCTGTTGAAAACCGGAAAGTTATCCCGTCAACAAAGACACGCTGCATACTCTAGTTAAATTCAACCTATAGTACGCTACAGGAATTAAGGAACTTTCTTTGTCAAAACCTCAACCAAAAGTTGAACTTACTAGGGCGAGCGTGATTTCACCAAGTTCAACATCCTTGTTGATCCTAGAACAACATTCCAATCAACCATTCAGAATTTAGATATATCTTTTCAGGCTTTCAGTTATCTTTTTTAGGCTTTCAGTTAGGGTTAGGTGCTTCTACACCCTTGTTAATCAGCTATCATTTCCCACTGATTTTAGGAATAAATTATGGGTAGGGTTAGGTTTAGGGGTAGGGATTGGGTGAAGTCTATATTTTTGGACAATAATGTTGATCCAGGATCAACAAAAGATGTTGATATTACTACTATAATCAGATATCAGCATTAAACAATACTAAACCCCAATAGCTTATCAAATATTTAACACTTGTAGTAAGTAATACCAGCCACTTTGCATTCTGTGATGGGAACCAGAGGGTTTCGAATCACCTAAGCCAACACCCGGTGAGATAATTATGGTAAGTGTCCCTGTTAAGAAATGCTGGAGGGGGAAGCACCATTTAGGGACAGTACAACCCCCCCCCCCCCCCCACCTCTGTTTTACTTTCTCTTTATCCTCTTCACCCTCTTTCTACAATTTCCTCTCATTCACAATCACAAACACATCTTTTCCCATCTCTTACCTGAGATGTATATTGTCCTGTAGTGTTCCAGGTCACTGTATGCCTCTTCAAAACTGTCAGCTCGGCTCTTGGAAAGGACCAAGAGGAAGAAAAGAAGGAAGGTCATCTTGATTTATAGCACCGGTGGGGGGGTAGGGGGGTACTTCACTACATGAGAACACAAAAATAAGGGGCAGTCAGACAATATGCATTTAACAAAACAATTTATCTACCGTACTTCCAATCCAATAAGGAGACATTCTTTAGAGTAATATTATTAGGCTTTACTTAAAAAATCTCAAGCCATTTTTTTGGAGTTTGTGAGAGAGTTTGGTTTTGTGTGACTTGCACCAGATCCCCTGCACGTTTCCATCTGCAGTAACTCCCCTGTGCAGTACTGTCACACAGACATCAGTGCACAATGTGTCCTTTTTACCACATATCCCAGAAAGATACTCATGCAAGGTACATAAATAAATGACTAGGACTGTTAAACTTTTCACACATGCATAAATCCCAATTAACACCAGTGCTGCAGGGCTTCCTTTACCCTTCACCTTAAAAGGCAATGAACTGTGAGAAAAGTGCAGTCGAGATGCTCGCTATGGCACAAAACTTTGCTGGCACAATTCTAAAGCACAGATTGCCTCCCTACAGACTCCAAGTTCAGAAAAGACTTACCATCTTACAGAGCATGTGCTCCTGGCCACTAGCGCATGTGAGGACAGCTATGTAAAAGATCAAGATTAGAAAGTGTGTAGAGTCTTCTCTCCCTCTCTGTCTCTGCAGTCAATCTGACTGATTCGTTTTTTCTTCATTCATTTCAGAGTGCTGACGCACTGAGGTAGTCCCTCTCTACTGCAGTCAGCAGAACTGCTCTGCAGAGTTTCCAACCCCCCCAGACCCAGCCTGCAAACAGTCATTACGCATACCAGGAAGCCACCGCTGATAACAGTGAGGACTTGCAGATGCAGTGCCCTCTCCTGTGATAGATAAGTTACCACACTACAATGTGCTCACTCAACTGTGACAAAATAAAATAATATCCTACAGGAGAAGGAAAACATTTCCTCTGTTGTGAAATGGACAAAATGCTAACCAAAATATCTCCAGGAATTGGATGATGCTGAATGGTTCTGCTATGCTAAATTGCTCAATGAGGCCACTTTATGGCACAAGTGTTTCAGCTAAAAGAATTTGTTCCCACCCAAATGACCCTAAGGCCTTTTTAGTGTAATGACTGTCAAACACACTTTGTTTTGCCGGCTGAGAGTTAACCAAACACAGACCGTTAACTCTTAGCCACACTAATTGTGCTGTTGACAGAGAGCACTGTTTCCAGTCACATTCCTTTGTGACAGTTTATTGTGTACAGTGAGGTCAAGCGCAGGGAAAACAATCTATGCCTTTAGTTTCAAATGTGGATAAATGTCCTAAACACTGCAGTTGATCAGAAAACAGTAATGGTTTAGAAATGGTGCCAGACCACCAGCTAATTTACAAAAGCATCACAAGAATTTTAGTCTTGCACAACTTATCTTTGAGAACTTATCATCTGGGAAGAGGCTCCGACTCTCCAACTGGGGTGAAAAGTATCCCGTTGTTCACATCTCTTGCTGCCAGGAAATGGTTACAAATTTGATTGTTGAATTTGCTTAAAGACAATCCAGTGTAAACAGTGAATACTCTGATGTTCTTAACCTTGTACTATTCTTGTTTTTGGACATTTAAGCCAGGTTGCTGTTACCACCTTGGCATTAAGTCCTGATCTTTGTGATAAACATCAAATAAAGTTGCCGATGCTTAACAATGCCACTTTTTGAGTAGTCAAGTTCGAGGTCTTTAAGCAGTATAATAGTTGCTTGACCACCAGGACACTTGCAGACTCTAAGTGCAGTGGAATATGAGTGGATAAGCACAGGGTTGCCAACTTTCACGCATCTGGCGTGACACTCATGCTTTCAGCATCAATCTCACGTTAAAGTCCAAGTGTGAGTGTCATGCCAGCGTGAGAGTTAGCAACCCTGATAAGCATGGCATAATTTGTGAAGGAAAAAAATAACTTGTCAACAATTTGAACATGGGACATGCTTGTTTAACTTGAGCACAGATTGTCCCAGCAGTTCTGCAGACTTTCCAATCCTCATTTACCTAATTTCCCTTTGACCCTATTCCCTTGTTCCAAAACATAATCCCTTAAGTGGTTGATTTGAGTAGTCATTGCCAATCACTCTGCAATATGTTGAGGGCTATTCCTTTCCTTGATTGGAAGTAGATCTCCAGATGTGACAGTGTTTGTGTTTCTCTCTCTTATTCATTCAGCAAGTGCCAAACACATATATAGATTTCAGTGATCATGCATTACGCAAGTCAACTTGATTTCAACAAATGCTAAATATAATACCATTTGGTCATAATAAAAAAACAGCATTTTTTGAATTTATGAACCAATATATATAAGCCAGACAGTTTAGTCTGTCAATATTTGGCCATTTTAATTAAGGTCTAATCTATAGTTACAGAACAGAGATGTCTTTTCAATAAAACCTGATAGCAGTATCAGAGAGTATGCTCTAATTTCATTGTGAGATGAATGTACAGTGTGCCCGTTAGATGAGGATTTGTCTGTAATTATTCTTGTCAGGAAATACAGACATTGAATTGAATGGCTTAAGGTGGTAACCTACTGAGCCCACAGTAGACCTGTGTAGATGGCAGTGGTGATTTTCAGGTGAATGCAAAAACAGTTCAACACAAATAGATGCAGTGTAAACCTGTGATGTCAATGACTCATGTTTAAAGCTTACGTGTGATTCTACAAAGCACACCATAACCCTTAATCTCCACAACATCAGTAAGAGCACTGTTTCCGCCCTTCAAATGATTCACTATGTTTGAAGGCCATGGCATCTGTCTACACTAGACATTAGACCGATGACAGTGTATGAATGGGATCCTAAAGCCTCTCATTTACGGTGATTATATTTATTTCCACTTTCTGTCAGCCACACAGGCTCTGCTCAAAGGAAGTCCTGTTTAAGTTACTGAGGGGACAGTTTTATGCAAAAATATTATTTCGTTTAGTTTAAATACTTAGAGCCACAATGAATGTGATGAAAAATTGTGTAGATTTTGTTTTCAGGCAACAATGATTGGATTTTCAGCTTCAACTTGTGCTTTTAATTTTCCAGACAAATGAACTATAAGTATTTCTAAACAGTGCCGAAAGACCTACTGACACTTCTGGAGATTTAGTGCACTAACATGCCTAAGACGGGCCCCAGTGACGGGTTAATTGGATGGGCCATTACGCAGTCTTCAGCATTCACAGCACCACTCCCAAAAACTTAAAGAGCCATGTCATAACATCTAAAATCTTTCCATGTGTTTTCTCTAGGGGTCAGGCGTGTATTCGACCTACACTCTCTGCAAGCACCCAGTAGAGTTCATTTCACAGACTCCATTCCTAAGTCAAGTTCATTTGTTACTGGTGCCATATGCAGCATATTTGTCTTATATTACTACACATAGGCATGGTTTTGTAGCATTTTTGTTTTACATTCTATGAATCGGACAAATAATGGACCTGATTCATTGCTTATTCACCTTCATGTTGTTACAAGCTTGTATGAGTGGAATTTGAATGCCATGATGGTAAGTGAGATTATATATGTATATGTATTGTATTCTGGGTTATAGAGCGGGGTTATATAGAGTTCCTTGATCTCTATTAAAACATATTCTAATGTTTCAGTTTATTTGAGAAAACTTTATTTTGAGAAAATATGCAAATGTCAGAAAATAGTTCAGCCATTCATAATGAACAAGGAGATTCTCTGTTCTGAATAATACACAGTCTTTCTGAGTTGTTTTGTGTGTGTGTGTGTGTGTGATTTTTGGGAAATCACAGAATCTTCTGTACATAATGTAAGAAGTTATTCAATTTATCGCATGTTCTCTTCTGTACATTGACAGATAAACATACTCATTATAAGGTCATTTTTAAAGATGCATTAAGCATTGTGGTCTTGGACTTTATACTGGCACCTACTGGTGATGATGTAGTTTCACGCAAATTTTTGGTTACTAATCACATTTTAGATCCTATTTACAGGTGTAGTTTTCTGGTCACATGATCTTGACATGGCAGCCAACTAAACAACTCGTCTAGGCCACTCATATGATTTCAGTCCTCATCTTGAGTGAGTGTATGTAATTGGGAGCCAAACAATGAAGGTTTTTTAAATGTATTTCTATATCAATTTCTGCTACATTTGTGAACATAGTTTTTCTAGCCTGTTCTACAGCATTCATTCATGCCTTCCAACAATTTGTGTGCCACACTGGTCAGAAATTTTTTGTGGCTTTTTTTTTTCATATATCAAACTGTTTGGTATGATTTATATTTTATTTGAAAGCTAAATATTCTGTACTACAAATAAAGTGTTATATATAAGAGAATATTTTTTGTACATGAGGTGGGTTCATGCTGGTCCACCTCATTAAAGTACTGAGGGTTTTGACGTCACCCTCGCACCACCTTAGCACACACAAAGATTCCTCAGTGCTTATGCATAAACTACAACTGTCTCTCTTTAACCAATACACACACTGCCTCATTACCCGGATATTATCCCACATCTTAGTGTTAGACCTGCTATCTGCATCTCCAAATGGATTAATGATAAATTCAGAAAGAGTGGTGAAAATACTGCAACAGACTGCATGTGTTCCCTTTTACAAGTAATGAAGCATATTAAAATATGTATTAAAACTGAAATATGCTTTTGAAAGCATCCTTAACAAAGGTCAGCCTGCAATTGTCTCTGGCCAAATAGCATTTTATGAAGTCTCAGTGTCTTAGTATGTATTGCAATCCAGTCTTAAATGTGTGCTATTTTTTAGAGTGTCTGTTGTCAACTAACCTTTTAAAAGACAATGTACCCTTCACTAGAAATTAAGGTCCTGCTTAAAACTAATAGGCCTGGATTCACAGACAGGGCGTAGACTAAGCCAGGATTAGGCCATAGTTCAATTAGGACATTTAAGTATGAATAAATAAATATATTAAATGTGCCTTAAAAAAAAAAAAACATGGTGTGCATCTTGAGACAAAAGAAAGATACATTTTAAGATCAGTCTGTGCAAGTTGAGTTTTACTGAAATCTAATTAACGACACTTGTCTAAGCATGAAATGAACATTTAATGAGATAAAAAACAGACTCTTTGAGTGATGCAACACATTAACCTAGAGGAGACCAGGGGTGAAATGAATTGCATTGCCCCAGGCCACCCTCCTCTACATCACAGCACTGTGGAGAGTAAGGATGAAAGGTCACTTGGAAAACTGGCTGGTTTAATGTGTTCTACAAACCATGAGAGGAAAAGGTAAGAGTTCAGCCATGGTTATCACAGAACAATGGACGCATCTTTGAGAAAGCTGGTGACATGACCTTGAGATCAGCAGCCAAAAAGCTACCAGACAGATCTGATTAACCACTGCTAAATAGCAAACCAGGCAACATGCATTATGTTAAACAGCTATTTATAAAGAATCCCAGTGTCTGCTGAAACAATGGTGGTACCAACTTTAAGACCAGGCAGATGGAGAACAAAGTATGTAGTATGACATGAATATATGACTGCTGTTTCAGCTTCAGGTCTGTCTGTTTACACTGGGGTAAGAAAGTTGGTCAAGTTTCACCATGGTGGCTCACTGAAGCTCAGGTTTTATCTTGCTCCAAACCGAGAGATGGCAAACTCAGTACTCCATGCAATACTGAGTGCTTCATTCATGTGTAAAATAAAGCCATGCGTTATTAATTTATACTTTTACACACTCTTGGCCCCCATTATTTGTTTAACCAGCTGTTCCTTCTCAGCACTTTTGCCTGTATTTAAGTGGACCCTCTGTATGCACCTATTTTGCTCTGTAAGAACATTCTGTCACTGCATGGGCTCAACAAGCAGGCTTTTCAATCTGCAGAATGTGGGCTACACTTGTTGGTCTCTTTGGAGCCAGACTGTCTCATAATTCATTGAGAAATAACAAGGGGAATTTGTTTGTGTTAATGTTAATAGGAGTATTCATGAATTGACTCAACTGCTGGTGAACCACTAAACAGCCATAAAGATAAAACAAATCGATTTGTGGGAGAGACTGAGAACAAGATGTGACAAACATGAATGTTATTACAGTTCTTATAAAACCGCAAAAGGCTTGCAAAATCATAATACTGATTTTTTTTTTAATCTGTAAATAATACTGAAAAACAAGTTGTTGTTTTTTAAAATAGAGAACATTTTATAAGTCGATTCACTTTAAAAAAAATAATTGGTTTAACAGTCATCTGAAGAACACTAAATATTTTCCTTGCAATAGCTGATTACACTTTCTTGTCAAATGACAAGAAAATGGCTTACTGCATGTTGGTTATACCACACTGACACTTTTTTTTAAATATTAAAGTTTAAAATAAAATGTCTTTACTGATTATTTTATAAATAATAAAAACTTATTCCAAAGTACTATAACAATATTTTAGTATTTTATTTAGATGTTTTTCTGCAGATGGTTTCATTGTATAAAATGCATTTTTATGTTTTCTGAGCGTCACAACATCGATATTTCGAACGTATTTATCAACTTTTTACGTAAAATAAAAGTGTATTTCCAAATTCACATTTTAAGACGTTCATGAATGTAAAGAATATACAGACGAGCTATTGTTCTACAGGTGTTTTATTCGTATCGCAAAACTGACGCGTCTTTCTTAAACAAACAGCCTTTACTGTTTTAGGATCAATAAACTCGTAAACTAACTAAACAGTCGATCGAAATTAAGAACGGATGTGTAATGTCAGGCTCTTACCTTGTGAAGCAGAGCTCTGCGTCCTGGTGAATGATCTCTGATGGGCTCCAGCATCAGAACTGCTCGTAGATGTCACACACGTCACAGGACGAGGCAGACCGCGCGCGCACTGACAGGTGCTGAGAGAGACGCTCTGCGTCATCATCAACAATGTTACAAAGTTACAGTAACACGGAACAAAAGCACTGGCGCCATAAACTGTTTTCTCGATTAAATACCATGAATTCAGGTAAATTGGCCATTTTTTCTCTATTAACGCAATGGTAAATTTTTTTAACTGAAAGTATAAAGAGAGAGAGAGAGAGAGAGAGATGCTAGTATATTAAATGTTTCTAGTAAAGTTGGACATAAATCATCACATGCTTTTGATGTGATGAGAACATGTCCCCTTCATTATTCATGCTGCTTTGTTTAAATGTCTTCTTTTATGCTCCACAGAAGACAGAAATGCATAATGAATACAGGTTTGGATGGACATGAGGGTGAGTAAATTATGACAGAATTTTCATGGCTTTGTAAACTATGAATTAAATCTAAGGTTTGTTTTACTTCTATTTTCTGTCATTGTTAATATCCTTCATAAACACATTCTCTTAAGGACAATTTGCTCATTATGTCTAGATGGTTTCAAAGGTTTTTAATAATCTGAAATCACATAAATGTCCTCTCTGCATGCTACCAGACATGGTCAAAATGAAAAAATTATGGCTGAGATGATGTTGAGCTTTTTTGGGGGGGTTAAAAAATGGGGAAAGCATGCAGATATAATTCCAGCCTAATTTGGTAAAAATCTTAAAATGTAATTCATAATATGTCATTGTTTTACTTAGGGGAAAAAAAGCACTTTTGAATACCTTCATTGCATAAAGATAAGGTTGCAGATCTATTTTGGGTGATTTCATTCAACACAGTCTCTCTGAGAGTTCTGGCAGTGTTAAGACATTCGCTTTTCCACCTCAAGACATTTTTAGCTTTAGAAGGAAACTTTCACCCAGCTGGTTTCCACATAACAAAGCATTCTTTCAGTAAATGTTTAAGAAGTAACTACAAAACTAAACATAACCGTAGCTCAAGGATTAATGCATAATAATTCCATTTTGAACATAAAATAAGACTTATATAATAATGTATAAGTATATAAGATAATGTAGCAAGATGCCCAGTGTAACAGTGATCACTGATCTGTTTAACTGATCCATTATAGACTCAGCTTCAAACCTGTGTTTTCAGACTGTCCTGCTCTTATATTGTATGTAAAACAATTATAAAACACACATTGTTTTTTTATATATATATTCTTATTTTATTAAAATATATATAAAAATGTGTATGAATGCATAAGGGAGAGTGTATATTTAGGATGATGAAACTGTAAACTGAAGTGAGTGGTTTTTGGCCATGTGGACTACATTTCATGCCAAAAATCTGGCTCTGCGAGACTAGATCCAAAACACTGATATTATGTCATCAACACAAAATATGACATTCCATAGATGTTTCAGTACTTAGACAAGATTATTTTGTAGATCAAAATTATAGGGAAATACAGGTAGTTGTTTTAGGTTAAGGTATGTTGAGTTAATTTTAAAGCATTTCTTCTGTGCCCACAGCCAAAAGTTGGCACAGGCCATAAACACGAGAGAATGCGATTGGTGAGTCTGTAAAAGTTCAATCCACAGGGAGATGAACTGACCACTTCTCTGTGGGGTTTATTGACTCTGGTGTACAACCAATTACATTATTCCTCAATCCACTGTATGCTGTATCCAAAGAAATTTTAGGAAGTTGAGGAAGAGGAATTGTATATGTATTTGCTGATTTAGGCAATTTAGATTATGGTTACTTTGTAATGGCTGAGCTTGACAGAAAATAGAAACAGAGAACTTGTGTTAACAACCATCCAAAAGAACTAACTGATCACATAGCAATGGAATAGTTTGGCATTGAGGAGGAGTTTTACAACACTCATTTACACACATTGATGGTTCTGCTGAGTAAACATTATACTTTTCAGATCTGTCTGTATAAAGAATTATCTGTTTGTATTTCAGAGGACCCATCATTTAAATGGATAGATCAGCCAAAAATAAAATTCTGTCACTATTTACTCACCCTTATGTTCTTTAAAACTTGTATAACTTTCTTTCTTTCGGTAAAACTCAGAAGGCTATATTTCACAGAACATCATAGTCCTTCCTATATATTTTAAGTGAATGAAGACAAAGTGACAAAACAAATAATAATTATGTAACGTCCCACATGGTTTGTCTTCTGTCAATCAGTCATTCTTGGCATTTTTACATAATTAAGAGACTTATTAAATTATACGATCATCTCAAGCTTACAAAGATGTATGACGGATTCTTAAACTAGCAAATTACTAGCAGTCTGAGAAACTACTTCTAACTTTTAATCTGTTTCATTTACATTTATGCATTTAGCCAACACTTTTGTCCAAAGCAACTTACAGTGCATTCAGGCTATGCATTTTCTTTTTTTACCTGTACCTGTGTTTCCTGGGAATTGAAGCCACAACCTTTTGCACTGCTAATGCAATGCTCTACCACTGAGCCACAGGAAGCTGTTACAGTCTTCCTCAAGCTTTACTGAGCCACAGGAAGCTGTTACTTCAAGCTATAACAACTACTTCAAACTTTCAGTCTAGGCTTTCTCAAGTCAGCATCAAATCAAGTTTGCATTTTGATCTTTTTATCACACAAAGCTATTGTATGGGTTCATAAGACTTGAAATGTACACACATAAGTTGCATAGACTACTTTTATAATGCTTTTTTATACTCTTGTGTTCTTTTCAAGGAACGAAAGCTTCAATTCTTAAGTCCAAAGTAATTTGCTGAAAAAGAGTGACCAGTAAAATGCTGCTAAATTTCCCCTTTTGTGTTCCATACAAAAAAGTCTGGAATGACACGAGGCTGAGTAAATGATGAGAGAATTTTCCTTTTGGCCTAAGCTGTCCGTATACAGCACATCCATCTGATAACTTCAAAGCAAATCCAATGGGACTTCATCAGCTCTCTGTGTCCACAAAAAAGTGGAAAGACAGAAAAACATTTGACACTCCTCTACGCCTGAACCTGACATGTGCTGTTTTTGGAATGCATGATGAGAGCTGTTGCTATTTACAATCAGTGCACACAAAGACACCTTTCTGCAGCGTTCATACTTCACAGAAAGAAACACATTCCGTCAAGTTGAGTGTTTTTTTTCTGTTTCTTATAGGCACAGTGCGCAGGTTTGCTCTTAGAAAGCCGGTACTGTATGTTGGCTACAAGGTCTAATTCATTCTAGAAAACCAAGCCACGAGGAATTTCACAGCGTAGCTCCCTGAGGTCAGCGGTTAACTTTCTTCCTCGCCTGCTGAAATTGCTGGGGGCAGAACACAAAGAGTTTAAGAAAATGTCAGAAATCTTGGTAGGCTCTTGGGTTGAGATGGTCTTATCATTTTGTAAATATCTCAATTATTTTAGTGGCAGATATATTTGAAGAAAAAGTTCAACATACTGTTTGACACCTTCTCTCAGATAATGGTCCACTTTGCAGCTTTGTGACTAACAGAAGAAAATCCTTGTGGGAAGTTAGTTGACTTGTAGCAGAAAGTTCTTAGAAGGACAGTCCACAACAGCAGTCAGGGTTCAGTGTCATGGTTCCAGGGCACAATGGTCATAGAGAGAATGAAACATGTTCTATGCATTTATTGTTGCTGTGTCTCTTGTTGCCTGTCCAATGTCTTCTTACACTATAGGACAGCAAACAAACAATGAAAGATTTCTTCAAACTTAAGCACATAAGTATGGAGCCCCAAACATGACATGCAGGGAAAAACTGTAGTCTAAACCGTGTGCACGATTTACTAATTCGTTCCCTCACTGTACTAAAACATGCACATGATTACTATTGCATTCCCTCAAATTACTATTTTGTTCACTCGATTTATAAATTGTGCGCACGATTTAGTAATTCGTTCCCTCAATTTGCTAAATCGTGCACATGATTTAGCAAATCGAGGGAAGCAATAGTAATCGTGTGCACGTTTTAGTACAGTAAGGGAACGAATTAGTAAATTATGCGCACAATTTATTAATTTTTTCTTGCTTGTCATGTAAGGGGCTCCATACATAAGTGTTACAGACATGAATGAAAGCGTAAAAATTTAGTTATTGTAAAATGTAAATGTAGTATATGTAATTATTTTTATTTACTAGTCAGAAATAAAACAAATATCATTGGAGCATATTTTACAACAAAATACTTTTTTTCCATCTTTCTACTTCAAAATATAATCCTCAATTCAGTGTAATTAACAGTGCAGGAGAATGTTTTATTTTACAACTTTTTTAAAACAGTAAAAACTGTAATATTGTGAAATATTAATAATTAGGAAGTCCCCTTGTGGCATTTTTTATATATTAATTTGTGTTTTTTTAGTAATAAATAATATAAAAATAATATTAAAAAGTTTTTTATGTTTTTAAAAGTTTCTTATGCTAGTCAAGGCTGCATTTATTTGATAAACAATACAGTAAAAACGTGATATTCAGATTTTTTATTTATTTAAAAGAACTGTTGTCTATTATAATATATGAATATTTACATTTTTCAGCATCATTACTCCAGTTTTCAGTGTCACAAGATCCTTCAGAAATCATTCTATTGATGATTTCTGATGATTTCCAGCTCAAGAAACATTTCTTATTATTATCAATACAGAAAAAAAGTTGTGCTGCTGCACATTTCATTGGAAACTTTATACATTTTTTCAGTCATCTTGTGAATATATTACCTTTAATTGAACAGCGTTTATTTAAAATATTTGAAATCTTATGTATGTCTTTACTGTCAATTTAACATTGACCAATATGTCATGTCATATCAATTTATTTGAAATCTTTAAAAAATGAAAGGCGAAAAGGTGTTTACTGAGGGTGAACTACAAAGAGGAGCTAGTAAATACAGATCTGTAGAAACAGTAGCAGAAAAACCCTCTGGCTGTAGAGATCTCTGCTGGTTTTATCATTTAATTCTGTCATCTCACAGAGTGAAATAGGGTCATTCTTGTTCAGTATAGTTCCACTGGCAATGATGTGGCCTTTCCGACACTCTTACATGGAAGTGGAACTACACCGAACTTCTGCTGATTTTTCCAGATGTTCATGTTAATTGTTTTCGGTAGTCAGCAGTTTTCCAACAGACACACCCAGACTAGCCCAGTCAAACAGCTCCGCTAACACGCGCCCCAAAATCAACATTCTGCCACTGGAAGCTATGAACAGGCTATTTGTTCTGATTTCTGCGCTGAGCTAAAGTTGGCTGAACGTGTGTTAAAAACATTCCATGGGGGGCTCCAGAGCTACGAGAAACACGGCCAACATCCACTGCTAAAAGACGTTACACCTCAGAATAGCTCCGAATTTCTGGAGCTAATGTACAGGGAAATTGTCTTAAAATCCGAATGGATCACCGTGTTGTCACATTGGATTTGCTTTTGCTGTGCTTTTCCAAAATGCAATTAGAGATGCTTGATATCAGTGCTATTTTTAGTGTCATTAAGAAACCATTCTAATTTAAGTAACTTTGTGTTAGTTTAGTTTTCTTAGTTTTTATTTTGTTTTATATTTTCTATTAATTTTATTTTTAGTGGGTTTTTTTTTTGTTTGTTTGTTTGTTTTTCGTCAAGTACATTAAGTTAGCTTAAATTAGTGATTAGTAACTTTAGTGGTTAGTGGTTAGTTAGGAACTAGATTAAGAAATAGATTAAGGTTATTGTTTTTATATATTTTATTTTATAGTTAGGTGTAGTAAATTCACTTTTTTGCTTTTTAAAAAATATGTATATAGCTTCTATTTAAATTTTTATAATTTTATAAAATGTAGTTTTGGTTATTTTAGTGCATCAAGTTAAATTAAATGAAACAGAGAAATGTGTCATTTATGCATGTAGGCAGTTTCTATTCATTTTCATTTCAAGTTTGGTTTTAGTTATTTTTGGTATAAAAAGTATAATTAAATGTAAAAATGAGAAATGTTTCAAGCATACATATTTTACATTTTTGTATATTTAATTATATTTTAGTTGTAGTAATTTTTTTTGTAATATTATTTATTTATTATTAAATAAATAATAATAATTTTATACATGTTTTAAATGTCCACTTAATGAATGAAAAATGTTTAAAGTTTTTATTCATTTTAATTTTAGTTTTAATTTTAATTATTTTAGTATAAATTAAATAAAACTGAAATATTTCCTTGGCAACTAGCTGAATATATACTTTTTTTTTTTTACGTTTCATGTTAGCATGTGCCGGACCTGATATCACTGATTTCTTCATTTTTATCGCGCTCTGTCAGCTCTTTTTATCGGTTCTTTATCTTTAAACGAATGCAGCAGGTCTCAGTGAATCTATTCTCAAGCGGCTGATTTGAAGTGGGCTCTTTCTTGGCTCGCGATGGCTGGACAGACCAAAGAGGCTCTTTGTTTACACAAAAGGCTCTGTCACTACTTCCTGTTGACACAAGATGAATGTCCATCACATCCTGTCGCCAGTGTTGGTGCCTGGTGTTCGTTGTCTGATTGACAGCTGAATGAATGAAGCCAAAGCTATCTTTGCAAACAGAGACATGACTGTTTCCCGTCTGCGGACGTGACAAGACTCATCTCGGTATGATAGTTCATCTTAATTCGTTAAAACACTACACTCAGATATTTTATTTTGTATTTTTATATAACATACTACAAAAATTTGTTTTCTAATATAAAAAAGAGCTGTTGTAAAGGATCGGTGCTTATGTACTGTAATGAATCTGACCCGTCCTAAAACTACCAGAAGAGGGCAGTCGTGTTCTTTGTTGCCATTGACATCTCTTACCACGAGAGGGCGACATTAATGCACTTTTTACACTGCTGTCATTAATAGCACAGGTGACTCAAAAAAATGTTTACTAATTAAACAAATTGATAAATAATTTAAAAGAGAAATGTAGCTAGAATAAATAGTAAAACGCCTTATTTTAGTATCACTGATATATTAAATTATTTTTTTAAATATATATCTTTATACTTTGTATAGAGTTTTAGTTTATTTTGGGTTTGCCCCATATCTTGAATTTTAGTGACATTTTCTAGGCTTCATCACACAGTAAGTTGTTGCTCTGCCTCATATTAGTCATCAATCAACTGTATGAAATGGCAGATGATCCACATAGGTCTTGGGGCAAGTGTGTCAAATGTAATTATAATTTTAACATGTTATTTTTCTCCATAATTAATTAATCTAATTAATGCATATATATATATATATATATATATATATATATATATATATATATATATATATATATATAAATAATTAATTATGTAAAATTATAAAAATGAGAAGAAAATATATTATATTATATTATATTATATTATATTATATTATCTTCTTGGCATAGACTCAACAAGGTGTTGGAAACATTCCTCAGAGATTTTGGTCCATATTGACATGATAGAATCACAAAGTTGCTGCAGATTTGTCAGCTGCACATCCATGATGCAAATCTCCCATTCCACTATATCCCAAAGGATTGAGATCTGGTGACTGTGGAGGTCATTTGAGTAAAGTGAACTCATTGTCATGTTCAAGAATCCAGTCTGAGATAATTTGAGCTTTGTGACATGGTGCATTATCCTGCTGGAAGTAGCCATCAGAGGATTGGTGCACTGTAGTCATAAAGGGATGGACATGGTCAGAAACAGTACTCAGGTCTGCTGTTGCGTTTAAACAATGCTCAGTTGGTACTAAGGGGTCCAAAGTGTGCCAAGAAAACCATAACACTACCAGCAGCAGCCTGAACAGTTGAGACGGGGCAAGATGGATCCATGCTTTCATGTTCTTTACACCAACTCCTGCTCTCTGAATCTTTTCTCTTTTTTTGGCCCATGCTCTCTAAATCCTAGAGATGGTTGTGTGTGTGAAAATCCCAGTAGATCAGCAGTTTTTGTAATACTCAGACCAGCCTTCTGGCACCAACGACCATTCCTCATTCAAAGTAACTTAAATCACATCTAGATGACTAAATGCATTGAGTTGCTGCCATGTGATTGGCTGATTAGCAATTTATGTTACCAAGCAATTGAACAGGTGTAGCTAATAAAGTGGCTGGTGTGTGTGTGTGTGTGTGTGTATATATGTGTGTATATATATATATTATCAGGTAATGTTTTTATATATTCTTTTTTTAGTTTTTGTGTGTGCATTTTCCATTTCGATAGTTTTTTTTGTGTGTGTATGTTTGTCATATATATGTAGTTTTTAAGTGTTAAAATTTAATTTTATGTGCTTAGTTTAGTACTTCATATGTTGCCCAGCTGAAATGAAATACATTTGACCAACTAGCTGAAATAATAGTTTTTTAGTGCTTTAGTTTGTTATTGAATAGATACATATATCAGAACAATTTATAGATCTTATACATTGTGTTCTAATTGTTTTCGAACTGATGAGTTTATTAATTCATGAAAACAAAATAAACAAATTATTATTTTTTACTTGCAACCTCTGCTGCTTATTCAATTGATTGTATAATTAGATTGTGTGAAGTATTATTTACTTTCAACTTACATTACAGATAACTTCATGATAACTTAATGATGACTTAACATGATTTGCTGCATACATAAGCAAACTTAACTTGCTATATATATTTTTTATTCTTCATGGTTCTTTTCTTGTTTGCACAGTTATTTCTAGAGCTGCTTATGTGGTTCAGACAGTGATGGAGATGTAAGTGAGGCCTGGTCTCTGAGGAACTGGCCTCTTTCGACATGATTTACAGGCTCAAATTTACACTCGCTCCTCCAGCACTCAGCAATCGCCCATGATTTCACATACACTGGGGTCATTTTTATCAAATACATCATAACAGCAGCTCAGATCATGTAGTCTGTTGATGAGAAATGCTCATATTAAGATCTGATTGATTTCAGTCTGGCATCTTGGCAAATCTGGGCACAGTGTGAGACGTTGCTGAGGTCTTACTAATTCAACTCTCTCTCAGTCTCAGGACAAAGTCTCCATTTGATCTCTGGAGAAATAATTGAGATTCTGAACAGATTTCTTTTGTGATTTTATTTTAAAGAGGTCTACCAGTTTCTAGTCCACCTGACTGAACATATAAACCATCTTCGACTGTCAGCATGTTTTAAAAGCTAAAAAGAAAGTAAAAGTGTCTCTCATTAACACCTGTAGATGACACAGCTCTTCATTCACCTGCTAGCATAATTAAAACTGACTGACGTGACAAACAGAGACTTCGACTTCATCTACACGTGTAAAATTACAACACAAATGAGCAATGTGATCACACAGAATGTGAGATTATTTCTGTTCTCAGCTGTGGTTAGAGGTTGACATAAATTCATAAGGTTTCTGAAGCAATTAAATGCACAGTTATCTCCCAGGCTCTTCCTCTGAACCGAAGCACATGAAAAATGCATGAACCAGAAAGCACAAGAAGAAGAAGGAGTTTTTTGTAGTTATATAAATTACATAAGGCAATAGTTTTTGCATAAATGGCTGTATGTAATGTAGAATAAAATAAATGCTGAATAAAGCAGTTTATTTAGAAAGTCTAAAATTATGAGTAGTGTTGTTCAGTAATTAAAATAAAGCTAAAAAAAATGTAAAATGGAAAACTTAAAAAAAAATGTTCACTTGGCAACTAATTTAAATAAATATGTTTAAGTATAAATGTATTACAAATATCAATAACAGTATATTAAAGCTATATAGAAAAATTAAATGAAAACTAATAATAAGAAAAGTTGTATAGATCAAATATGTTGATATTTTCTTGCATAAATTGCTGATGTGGAATAAAGTCTTTAATTTAGACAATCTATAATTATGAGCAGTGTTGTTATTTATTGTTAACTAGATCTAATCAAATTAAAGCAGCTGCTCATTTAAGGTCATAAGCTGGTCCACGCTGGTTTGGATGGTCAAGTGGATTATAGAAACTGGTAGAGCTGATTTTAACCTTGTAGACCAGTTTGGGCCAGCAACAAACCTGCCTTTAGACCGGCACCAAACCACCTGCCAGGTTCCAAAAAAACAGTTTGGTCATCTCAAACTGGTATGTATTAGAATTAATATACAGCAACATACAAGTCAGAAATTTTGCAGAATATTCACAAAACTCGAGTCCTTACCCGATAGCTTTGCCATGCTTTGTGCTTGTTGTAGTTATTGAAGTTTGAAAACATCAGCGAAAACAGAATAGACAAGCAACTATGTCCTTATACATATTCAGTCTCAGTGGATAAAGAACTGTAACTGTGCAAGAACGGTCTCACAGTTTGATTTTTATTGTTAAAATGACCATTAAGAGTTCAGCAATACTATTGTACATTATAATCAGGTCTGTTCAATAACTGTCCAGTGAATACAGCAGTGAAGAAATAGAAAGCTAGTATATATATCATTATACCAAACTGTTCTGGCTTTATACTGATTTGTATTTACAGGTTTTCAAAAAACACTACAAAAGAAGAAAAAGAAAGAAAATGTTTGTTGGCTTGTTATCACTTGTTTGAGTTAAAGGCAACATGAAAGTCAGTGTAAATATCATTTCACTTCTGTATTTTTACACATTTTTGAGAGAAATGGTACAAAAATGAATTTTTTACAGCAGTAACTCATTTAATTTTGATTTCATGTTTACTTTGTTGTTTGTGTTGACTTTGGACATATCTGAATTACTGAACGCTAAGTTGTTGCAAGTAAATGTATCGCCCACTTAAAGGGTTAGTTCACCCCAAAATGAAAATTTGCCCATAAATTACTCAACTTCTAGTCATTCTAGGTGTTTATAACTTTCTTCGTTCAGTCGAAACCAGTCGATATTAAAAACTGTCGTTGATCTTTGAAGCTGTTTAATGGCACTCAGCAGGTGTTCAGGCATCAGTCCAAAAGAAGTGAAATAAAAAGCACCCATCCATAATAAAAAGTGTCTCACACAAATCCTGGGAGTGAACAAAGGTAGTGATTCAATGCGTTTTTGTAAGAAAAATAATAATGTTCAAAACGTAATAGTCACTTTAATGTAGCTTCCATCAACAATTGTACACATAAGCAGTTGCAGGCACATTGCGTATGAGTTCAGCACTGTGCATGCACCAGTGAATCTCGTAAAAAACAATGTTTGTTAAAAGGAGCAAAGGACGCAAAGTTTCCTTACTTTAGCAACGTAAAACCAGTCTCCTCTTGGCTTATATCGAAATCCTCAAACATTCTTCTTTATAAATATTCATTTTATACTTCTGATTAGTGACCATTGTCACGCTGTGCTTCCGCGTTCGTCACTTCTGAGAGGCGCATGCACAAAGTCGGCCTCGTACATAATTGCTGTACGGCCCAGAACTGCTTTGGTTATTTTTCTTAGAAAAACACACTACAGGAGGACTTTGTTCACCCCCAGGAGCTGTGTGAGACACTTTTCATTAAGGATGGGCACTTTTTATTTCACCTCTTTTGGACTGATGCACTGCAACACCGGCTGAGTGCCATTAAATAACTTGAAAGATCAAAGACAATTATTTGTATATCTCCAACTGGATTCCTCTGAAAGAAGAAAGTCTTATAAACCTAGGATGACTTGAGGATGAGTAATTTATGGGCTAATTTTGATTTGAAAAGTAAATATATACATATTTGAATATATTCATTTGGAATACACAGTTTTAGCACAAACTAATAAACTTAATGCGATGCATATTTATCAGTCATACATAAATCAAGTTGATTTTTATTCACTCGAAATCATGGCAAGATTTATTATTAGCTATTTCAATTTGATTTCATTTAAATAATCATATTTTCAAAATGCATTTATTGAAATTACAGAATGAGCATGAATCTTTTCATTGTGAATTCGGTTTAAATTTGTTTTATTTATGATAAATATATAAACTTGTTTATTGTTTATTTAAAAATGCATCATGTTATTATTATTAGTTTGTTTTGAGTTCAAACTCTGTATTTCAAACGGGTGAAAATTTTATTCTGAATACATGAAACTTACATTTTATTTCTAAAATATTTTTAAGAGTAGAATAATGGTTCTCTCTGTTGGTCAAAGCGGCTAATTCATGTGACCGACTTGAAACTGTAGTGAAATTGGTGCGTGGAAAAATTCCCCTCATGCAAAATTCCCAAACGTGTGGTTTTCTGTTTAAATGACTGGATTTCACCCAAAAAATTTGCCAAGCAATGGTAAATCTGATCACACATAAGGCCTGTTGACACCAAGGACGATCACTAAGATAACAGAAAAGATATAGTTACGAACTAATTCTAAATTGCTAAGAATAGCAGAGTCTACACCACTATATAATGATAACAGAGCATTTAAAGGCTGATGACAAATCATTGTGAGCTTATAATAAATAAACAGAACTACATCAAACGTTATGTGGACACAAATATAGTTATCGTTCTTGGTGTGAATGAGCCTTTAGTCTTAAATCTGTGTCTTTCCATGTGAAGTAAATCTTGCTAAGCGTCACAGTTTACCCCACTCCTATACTTTTCATTCATTGACTTTGCTTCGATTGAATTGTAATAAATTACAAATTACACCACATAAATTCATAAGAACACCAGTTCTCACCTCCTCTCTATATTCATAAATCATATACTTGAACTATTCTAGCATGTGGCCTTTGACCTGAGTGAATACAATTGAACTATTTCTGATAATAATACTATGAAATATAGTAGTCAGTTGTACAGTGACAGTAACATTTGAGAAGCATGGTGAATTGCTGTTTCCAGAGCGAGAGAAAAAAATTCAACAATCATTGACTATCATCAACTTTTTGACTGTAATCAAAAGATCTTTCATTTTCCAATCAGGCCAAAGCATCCTTGAAAGATCACAATTAGAAATGTTGTTTTTACACAGTCTGTCATAAAATGTGCCGTAGTTTCATTGTTCCTCCGGACACCCCAGAAGCTCCACTCTCATAGTAATGCGTCCATACCACGACCACGGAAGAATCCGGAGGAATCGGGCGTAAATCGGCGGATCTAATGCATTCTTTCTGTGTGTTTCGTTGTCAAAGTTTCCTTGGAAGATCTGTCAATGACACCGAAGGACAATGCGTTATTATAAAATGCTGAATCAGGCGTTCTGATGTCATTTAAAAGTGCACAACAATGTTGCGGTAAAATAGGCTATATAAAGCAGACGTGTGGCTTTCATACACCTCTTAACCTAAGCTCTTTTAATAGCGCTTGTTAAAGAACAACGTTCACAGATAAGTCCTCTGAGAGAATCTATTCCAGTAGACTGTTTCTTATCAGCGCTGTCAGAATAGATTACCCAGCCAACACCACTAACAAACGCCAACCACCACAACATGACCTTACAGTGTGTGTGTGTTTGTGTGTGTGTGTGTGTGTGTTGAGAGGGAGCAGGGAATGTGTTATGAGGAGGAAAGATCATGTCACATCATGTGATTTAAAAAAGTGATAGGGGAAGTGAAAATTCAGCTAAATCCACCCAAATCTATATGACTTAATGTGCTAGTGATTCAATGATTCATTTTTCTTACATTTAAAGTCTTTAGTAATAAACAACAATATTTGCCTATGCTACCATTTAATGGTTTTAATGGTTTTTAATGTCTCCTATGCTCACCAAGGCTGCATTTGTTTGATTGAAAACATAACTATAAATACATAAATCTAAAGTAAAAACAGTTATATTGTGAAAAATTATTTCAATTTAAAATAACTTGTAATTACATTTAAAATCAAATTTATTCCTGTGATCAAAGCTGTATTTTCAGTATCATTCCTCCAGTCTTCAGTGTCACATGATCTTCAGAAATCAAGAAACATTTCTTCTTATCATCTTCTTATTATGTTAAGAAGCAGCTGTGATGCTTAATATTTTCGTGGTAATTCGTGCATTTAAATGAAAATATACCACATAGCAACACTGGCAGCCATTTACATCACTCTAGCTTCAGTCTAGTGGTATCTGTCTAATAAATGTTGAATTTGAAATAGAAATAACTGTCTCTCTTTTCTCCACAGAAGGACTCCTGCCGGAGCTTTGTGTCTGAGAAAAGCGTTAGTTTTGTCAGCTGCTGCTGCTCCAGACGGAAAGTGTGGAGGTGATTCTTCAGCTGGAGGTGGAAGATTGTCAGAAAAATGCTGAGAGGTTGAAATTTTTCTCGTGTTTAACGCTGATGCTGTGTGTGAGAGAAGCTCCATCGATTTCATCCAATCAGTTGAGTGATTTTTATAAAGGACATTCAATAAAAAAAAGTAAATAAACTAAAACTTTCATTTAAAAAATGATTGCGTCTCCCTCAAATGTTCATGTACACAGAGAGTGTCCTACCTTATCCCTCTGTTGCTTCTCATCCTGATAAATGAGCCATTTCTCCCCATCATTACTGAATGCCACTTTATAGGAACCGACAAACTGCACGTGTCCGAAATCTTTGGCTCCTTGGGTGATAATTCCTGTGATTTTGGTGGTAATCAGCAAATCCACCTGGTAATAATGAGAGAGAGAGTGTGTTTCTACATATCCCACTATTCTTGATTTAAAAAAATATATATAATAATTTGATTAGAATTACATTTTAAAATAACTTTTTTCTCAGAATTGCAGGATTTTTTTTATACCATTGTGGAAATGTAGTTATGGAGTCATGAGGTCAAAGATAGATTTCAGCATTGATAAAATAAAATGATAAAAAGGAAAACTGCAGGAGTAGCTGTGCAGAAATAGAAAGAGAGCATCTAACATCAGGTGCTTTGAGTGTAGACAGCTCTCCTCATGTCTAAAATTGTCTTTGTAAGGTAGGTTATACCTCTGCTAACAGCTAACAGCTAAAGGTGTCTGAAGGTAAAACAAATCTCATAGCTGCTTTGGTGGGACTGTCTCTCAACCTGTTATCTGTTTAATACAGCTGGAATTCACTGCCCTTCACAGAGTGATGGACGCCAGGCTAAATCACAGCCCTCGTCTGCACTGCTGAGTTCCCCTCGGAGGACGGGAGTTAATCAGTGCCAATGACACCGCGGGAACGTCTTCAGGCCGCTGAATTTGGTAAGTCTATTACTTATGACAACAAACTCTTAGAAAAAAGGGATCATTGGGGTTCTATATAGAACCATAGGGTTCTTTCAGTGGCGGTTCTACATTGAAATACACCCTGGGCGAGACCCCTTTCGAGCGCCCCCCCCCCCCCACACACACACACACAAAAAATAGCAAACAAAGTTCTGCACAAACAGCAATATTTTATTATAACAACTGTTTTCATATGATGTGATATCATTGCATGCATGTTTCCAATTTGCCATTCCTGCACTTGTTAAATTGATGTTCCTCTTGGAAAACAATTTACAGCAGAAGCAAAAGAGGCTGTTGTTCTTAATTGAAGAAATCAGCCAACTTCTTGCCATCTTTTCACCACTTACTAATGTCTTCTTAAAATATTAGTGGTGGCAACTTCTCACATTACTCTCATTCCTACGGAAAACAAAGCCAGGTGGCACTTTACTTGGTCCTCTGTGAACCAGCTCAGTCCGAATCCTGTCAGTCAGATGTGAGGGCCAGTGGGGCTCAGTGGGGGTTCAGCTCCAGGCATTTCTATCAGACAGCATATTGGCATATTACTCAAAACACATAGCAGTGAAAAAACACAGTCCTACTCATAAATTATCAGAAATATTAAAATTACATTAAATTGCAGTTGTCTTGTAGCCCCCACACACACACACACGATATGCACACCTGAAAGCTCATGCTGGGTAGAAGTAGAGGCAAAGAGGTCTTCATCCTCAATATCAGATATTTGTGGAGACATATTTGTAGCGGAGGAGGTGGTTGGCTCATCCTGACCAGTGGTAGAGGATGCTCCAAAATATTTTAGAAGTGCCCCTGAAATTGCAATTTAACTGCATTTGAAATCAAAAGACCATAGGATAATGTTTTATAAAGCTAAAACAGCCTAGGGTCAAATTGACTCAAAACATAATAGAAGGGTTACATAAACATGCTCTTACACACTAAATGTCTGTCATTACACGCTATATCCTCCTAGACCCGAAAAAAAACAACATTTATTTATTTCATTTTTCCCCCCATGTCATCACATTTTTTAGAGCATAGAAACAAATAGTAAAACAAATACATTGAAAAATTATATTTTATTCACGTTATGCTATGGTCACTGGGACTCAGTTGTTTAAAAAATAAAATGACTTTAAATTATATGTATAGGCAAAAACAAAAACTTTTTGGGTTTCAGGATATTTTTCAGCCAAAATTTGTATATCAATCTAACTTTTCATGGAGGTACCATTAGGTTACTGCCTCAAATTATACGCATGACACACTTTTAAAGCATCATAGCAAAAATGCTAACAAAGAGTTACGTTATACCCACCATCAATTAACATTAGCCCTTCATTCATGAAATGGATACTGTAATCATACAGAGACAATAGTTGCATACCTTTATCTTTTGCTCGTTTCTCCTCTTCTTCTTTTCCGAAATTGGGCACCTGGCTTTGACCTTTTCTTCTCCATCTCTGTTTATTTGGCACTCGACAATCAACAGATTTCCCATCCCCCCAACTGTCACTCAGGACCAGAAGTCAGGACTAAACCAATTCACCTTGATGACCGCATAATCGTTTTGTATTACCTAGTTTCATTTGCAGGAACTATAGGCCTGTATATAGGCCTGTATTATAACATTATGAATGAAATGTGCGTTATTTGGAAGAAGTCGGGGTGTGTGACTGACTTTAGCCTATTATTAATTATATTACTAGTGTGGATCCCCCGTCCCCGTCCACCCCCGCCCTGTCCGTTCCATTTGAGAGAGACCCAGAGGTGAAATGTCGCACGCGCCTCTCGCCCCACTCCCTTACACTTCTCTCACAACACAACGCTTCAGTGGATATTTTCAGCAAGCAGGGGCGCCAGCAGCTGCAGGGAGCGCCAATTTGCCAATTCCACACACAGTGAAATGATATAAATGACGAAAAACCGCTTCGCGACACAGAGGATTTTTTGTTTATCTACTCGTGCTGCCGCCCCCAATGTGTCCCGAAAAAATGACGCCCCGGGCGGCTGCCCGGTTCGCCCGTGCCTAAAACCGCTACTGGGTTCTTTACTCAACTCCAAAGAACCTTTCATGCTAAAAAGGTTCTATAATGATAAGAAATAACCCTTTTGGCAAAAAGAATTCATATCTTGAATTTTGTGATCATTCACATGCATTCATAAATGCATTTGAATATACCGTATAATGCAGTGAAAGAACGCACTCAAAATGCACACGCGCACTAGTATGACTTCATAATGTAACTTTACATTAGCCTAGATGCGTGCACTTTTCAGGGACGATTTGTTTAGTTTTTGAACATACTGGATACTGTTAAAAGGCACATCATTAAAACAAAAAATACGAGTTCACATTTTACAACTAAACAAGCATGGAAAACGTAATTAGAACTAGCAACTACATTAGTTAAAAATGCCTATCCATATACAGCTATGATTTGCGAACCCCAAACTGACTCAAATGATTCGCGAACCCGCTACAAACTCCCGAACTGACTCAAATGATTCGCGATCCCCAAACTGACTCAAATGATTCGCGATCCCGCTACGAACTCCCGAACTGACTCAAATGATTTGCGATCCCCAAACTGACTCAAATGATTCGCGAACCCGCTTTGAACTCCCGAACTGACTCAAATGATTCGCGATCCCCGAACTGACTCAAATGATTCGCGATCCCCAAACTGACTCAAATGATTTGCGATCCCGCTACGAACTCCCGAACTACTTTAAATGATTCGTGATCCCCAAACTGACTCAAATGATTCGCGATCCCGCTCCGAACTCCCGAATTGACTCAAATGATTCGCGAACCCGCTACGAACTCCCGAACTGACTCAAATGATTTGAGAACCCGCTACGAACTCCCGAATGGTTTAAATTTATTCGCTATCACATCGAGAGTGTGCACATCGAGAGAAATAAACAGCAGATGTTCATATTAACAACTTTAACTTGAGAAAACGCTGCTAATACACACATTTGTTAATAAAGTAAATAAAACAAAAACATGAATGTTTTAATGCTACTGAATAAAAATAAACGATCCACTCAAAAGTCTCTGCTCATCATGACAGGACCTGGATCAGTGAGCTGCGTCTCGGGCCGATGACGTCACTTCCAGGGAGGCATGTTGTACAGGCCCCCATCCCTTGACTCCACCCCCACGTCAAAACAGTGCCACAAAGAGAGAAATGTAAAGCGCAAAGGGAAAATGGTATCGCAAGCTCAAACTAGACTGACACGTAAAATAAAAGCAGCGTTGCAAATAAATTAATAGATATGACCATGGAAAATATGTATTGCAAAATCATTGCTTTCGCGCTGTTTCATTTGTTTTGCAATTCTTAATTTTTGTGTGCAAAAAGCAAATGTATTTTCCTCAATACTTTAAATAAAATAAATTGCAACAATATATAGTGATATTCTCAATGTTACCCAGAAAACAGGATACAGGTTTAACTCTTTTGAAATACTAATGCTAAATGTTACTCTGTCAGACATGCAAAAGAAATCTAATGTATCTCTTGCTCTGGCTACTGTGTATAGACCACCAGGGCCGTATACAGAATTCCTAAAAGAATTTGCAGATTTCCTCTCAGACCTTCTAGTTACAGTTGATAAGGCGCTAATCATGGGAGATTTTAATATTCACGTTGATAATACAAATGATACATTAGGACTTGCGTTTACTGACCTAATAAACTCCTTTGGAGTCAAGCAAAATGTCACCGGGCCCACTCATCGTTTTAATCATACACTAGATTTAATTATATCGCATGGCATCGATCTTACTGCTATAGATATTGTACCTCAAAGTGATGATATTACAGACCATTTCCTCGTATCGTGCATGCTGCGTATAACTGATATTAACTATATGTCGCAGCGATACCGTCTGGGCAGAACTATTGTTCCAGCCACCAAAGACAGATTCGCAAATAACCTGCCTGATCTATCTCAACTGCTATTTGTACCCAAAAATACACATGAATTAGACAAAATTACTGACAACATGGGCACTATTTTCTCTAATACATTAGAAGCTGTTGCCCCAATCAAATTGAAAAAAGTTAGAGAAAAACGTACTGTACCATGGTATAACAGTAATACTCACTCTCTCAAGAAAGTAACTCGTAGTCTTGAACGCAAATGGAGAAAAACTAACTTAGAAGTTTTTAGAATTGCATGGAAAAACAGTATGTCCAGCTATAGACAGGCTCTAAAAACTGCTAGGGCAGAGCATATACACAAACTCATTGAAAATAACCAAAACAATCCAAGGTTTTTATTTAACACAGTGGCTAAGTTAACAAATTACCAGATGCCACCTGATTCAAATATTCCACCAACGTTAAATAGTAATGACTTTATGAATTTCTTCACTGATAAAATAGATAACATTAGAAATACAATAGCGAATGTAGATTCTACAGCATCTAACACTTCAGTTTCATCCATCGCACCCAAACATAAACTGCAGTGCTTTACAACCATAGGACAGGAAGAGCTAAATAAACTTATCACTGTATCTAAACCAACAACATGTTTATTAGATCCTGTACCCACTAAATTACTGAAAGAGCTGTTACCTGTAGCCGAAGAACCGCTTCTCAATATCATTAACTCGTCGTTATCTTTAGGACACGTCCCAAAACCATTCAAGCTGGCGGTTATCAAGCCTCTTATTAAGAAACCAAAACTAGATCCTAGTGTACTGGCAAATTATAGGCCTATTTCAAATCTTCCATTTATGTCTAAAATTTTAGAAAAAGTTGTGTCTGCTCAATTGAGCACCTTCCTGCATAAAAATGATCTGTATGAAGAATTTCAGTCAGGTTTTAGGCCCCACCATAGCACAGAAACTGCACTTGTTAAAATTACAAATGACCTGCTCCTTGCGTCAGACCAAGGCTGCATCTCATTTCTAGTCTTACTTGATCTTAGTGCTGCGTTCGACACCATAGATCATGACATACTCATAGATCGATTACAAAACTATACAGGTATTCAAGGGCAGGCTCTAAGATGGTTTAGATCCTACCTGTCCGATCGCTACCATTTTGTTTACTTAAATGGGGAGTCATCTCATTTATCATCAGTAAAATATGGAGTGCCACAAGGATCCGTCCTAGGTCCCCTTCTATTTTCAATATACATGTTGCCCCTTGGTAATATTATTAGAAAATACGGAATTAGCTTCCACTGTTATGCTGATGATACTCAGCTATATATATCAACGAGACCAGATGAAACTTCCCAATTATCTAAGCTAACAGATTGTGTTAAAAATGTAAAAGATTGGATGACAAAGAATTTTCTCCAATTAAATTCGGATAAGACGGAGATATTAATTATTGGACCAAAAAACACTACACAGAATCTTGTAGATTACAATCTGCAACTAGACGGATGTACTGTAACTTCCTCTACAGTCAGAAATCTGGGTGTTATATTAGACAGCAATTTGTCTTTTGAAAATCATATTTCCAATGTTACAAAAATTGCATTCTTCCATCTTAGAAACATTGCCAAGCTACGAAACATGTTATCTGTTTCTGATGCAGAAAAGCTAGTTCATGCATTCATGACCTCTAGACTGGACTATTGTAATGCACTTCTAGGTGGTTGTCCTGCTTCTTCAATAAACAAGCTACAGGTCGTCCAAAATGCAGCAGCGAGAGTCCTTACGAGGTCAAGAAAATATGATCATATTACCCCAATTTTACAGTCTCTGCACTGGCTACCTATTAAGTTCCGCATCAGTTACAAATTATCATTACTTACCTATAAGGCCCTAAATGGTTTAGCTCCTGCGTACCTAACTAGCCTTCTACCACGTTACAACCCATCACGCACCCTAAGGTCACAAAACGCTGGACTTTTGGTAGTTCCTAGGATAGCAAAGTCCACTAAAGGAGGTAGAGCCTTCTCACATTTGGCTCCCAAACTCTGGAATAGCCTTCCTGATAATGTTCGGGGTTCAGACACACTCTCTTTGTTTAAATCTAGATTAAAAACACATCTCTTTCGCCAAGCATTCGAATAATGTATCTTTTTAATTGTGAGTGTAGTTGCATCTGATCAAAGGTGCATTTTTATTCATTAGCTTGGGTTAAACTAATTTTACTTTGTTGGATCAGCAGCTATGCTAATGATGTCTGTATTTTGTTTCTATGTTTTGCCACGGGATTCACATCCCGTGGTAACTAGGATTTACACAAGCTCCAGTCTGGATCCAGAACACCTGAGAAGAGATGATGCTGACCCTCAGAGGACCTCAGATGATGCTAACCCTGAATGAACAAACAGAACTAACAATTATTCCTAAATGTGTGACTTAATCATATAATAACTTAACTAATAATATTGATAGTTCATCGTCTAGCTGACTACGTCTTGTATTATTATTATTTTTTAGTTTTTCTAAAATCCTGTCAAATGTGCACAAACTACTAGCTACTACTAAATATTGTAGAAACATAATTTTCTGTAAAGTTGCTTTGTAACGATTTGTTTTGTAAAAAGCGCTATACAAATAAACTTGAATTGAAACTTGAATTGAAAAATGTTTTACATTTGTTTTTGTTTTTATTGTTTTTGTATATTTTAAATAAGGTAAATCTTTCTGATTTATTAAAATAAAAAGTCACATACATGGATTTTTCTGGGCTAAGCCCCGGATCTCCACTCACCCTAGAACCACCCCTGATTATTGGTATTACAGGATTTCAAGGCTGCTGTAATTAACTGCTCTGGAGCTTCTTGTTTTTGCTAAAAAAAGAAAAAAGAAAAAAAAGAAGCCAATCTTGATAAATGAACTTGGCTATTATTAAAATAAGCTGTGCTATTTTATGAAAATAAGATGACAAGCATGAAAGTACAGCATGCTTCTCTAAGTTCAGTATATTCATTTCATGATTGTTGACAAAATTCCGAATTTGTCATATATTCAATTTATGGTTTAAAAGGCCACACCCACAGGGTGTGTTCATGTAAATACTTGTGTATTAAAAACATTAAATTTCAGAAATTCTGATTAATTTATGCTTTATTATTTTGGTATATTTGATCAACTTTATTATGCAACTAAAAATAATAATAGTAATAATTCTAATCATTTAGTGATGTCTATTTTAAGACAAATGTTGACTGAGTACTGTGAACATCAATACTGTAAAATTAATGAACATGACCAAAGCAGAAATTGAATTACACAACACTATATTGTTTTAAGAACTCTAAAAACGATAACATCAAAATTATAATTATTTAATGCATAATTCAGTAAATGAAAATGTATTACAAATAAGCAAATTAAAACATACTTATTAATGCAATAAGCAAATTTGTATTTATTGTACATCATATTTAATAAACTCATCACAAAAAAAAATATTTATAATTGTATTTTAAAATATTAATAATTGTTCATTGTTTTTACAGTACCTAAATTAGTTTACAGAAATATGTCTGCTCAGTCTGGAAAAACATTAGTCTGGCGTCATATAATGTTTCTGGAAATACGTTATTGGACAACATTTATGCACTGAAAAAATTTGGTGTAGAAATAATTTTTACTCAGGAATTGTTAGTAAATGTCACAATTAATTACAAAAGCAATGGCAAATAACTAGATGTGAAGTAGAACGACTAAAATAGCATGTTCTACATTTAATCCAGGAATCATTATTTTATTTAACACTTTGAAAAAAACACTTTTTGCAGCATAGATAATTCTTCTTAAATAATAAAATGTACAGGTAGGCATATTATTAAAATCCACAGCTGTTTTATGAATATTGTTTTTTCGGGCCTCTCTCGCTCTCTCTGTCATTCTTTCTCTCTCTGTGTGTATGTATTATTCTTTCATGAGGACTCAGGTTCTGCTTTCTGACCTGGACTGACGTGAGCAGCATTCACAGCAGCTCTGCAATCTCAGAGGAGCGTTTGAGCGGCCGGGCTCGGTTCTGCAAGCGTGCAGGTGTAATATAATATATACATTAGCCTGTTCTCTCGGATCCAATTTCCCAATCTCAGTTCAATGGCAGCAGACTCAGCCATTTAAAGACATTACTGCTCTTGGGTCTGAGAACAAGCTCAGATTTACAGTCTGTTATAACGGCAAACAATGAGCAGCCTACCGGTTTAGTTAGATTAATGATGTTGGAGGTACAGTAGCTGACCACAGACTGACCTCTGGGTGTATTTGTAGGATTATGGGGGAAAGTAAAGATTATCCTGCAGTCTATTGAATTTGTGAAGATGAATATATTTCTGTGGCATAGAAAATTAGGATGGAAATATACTGAGCAAGGATGATGCCGTATGACACATCCTACTACTTACCCTGTGTCAAATTCAGCCCACTGGGTGACCTAAATGATCCCATTGGCTGAAATATATATATATTTTTTGCTATATGGTGTAACCTATTTGGTGCCAATTAGAAATCCCAAAATCGCCACATAAACATTCTCTGGTTTTCTTTCCAAACACCATCATTATTCAATGTTTTTTAACTTCCTCAGAGGCTGAAACTGAACAGGAAAGTTCCTACTTTGACTGTACTGAGTCATGAATATTTAATGAGGCAAGCATTGTTTAGTTCATGATTGGTTGTCTGTTGTGATAACCCAGAATTAAACATAGTATGAAAAGCCTTATATTGTAGCTTGCTGATATATTGAGTCAATCAATTTTTCTTTTTTAAATAGCTGAAGCTGATCTGAGCTGGCTTGCTGGTCTCCCAGCCTGCTAAAAATACTGTCAAAATAGTAATGTTGTGGAATTAGTTAAAATAACTGTTTTCTATTTGAACAGATTTAAAATTGTAATTTATTTCTGTGAGCAAAGCTGAATTTTCAGCATCATTACTCCAGTCTTCAGTGTCACATGATTCTTCAGAAATCATTCTAATATGCTGATATGCTGCTCTAGAAACATTTCATATTATTATTTATGGTGACATTTATGCTGCTTAATATTTTTATGCAAGCTGTGATGCATTGTTTGATGAATAGATAGTTCAAAAGACCAACAATTATTTGAAATATAAATATTTTGTAACATTCTGAACGTCTGATAGCATAAATACTGTCACTTTCTTTCAATTTAATGTGTCCATCCTGAACTTTTGACCTATACTGTTTATATCTGTCTCACCTGCAGCCACTGGGACTGGTCGTTATGGGCTGATGTCCATGCGTTGACCTTGCCCTGTTTGTCCAGTCTGGCCTTGGAGGGGTCCCAGGAGAACATGTCCATGTTCAGTGTCTGAAACACACTTGAGGCGGTGATCTGGTAGTCCTGGATTTGTCCGGTCTTCATCCCCATGGGCTCTGAGCATCCTGAAAAACAACTGCAAAAGTGAGCATAATTCTTACTCGAGACTGTGTCAGAGATGAATACTGCTGACTTTAAAACACAGACCTGTGAGCTCACAGCCCAGGAGCTCCATTCGCAGTGTGCAGTGTTTCCTGCAGACTTGTGGGTAAATGCGGATGTACTGCGCTTCGATTGGTGGACTGAAGGAGTTAGCTGAGGGGGAATTATTATCAGTATTTCCAGTGAATATCTGCAGTAAAATAGCATAAACAAAACAGTGATTACAAGCATTTTAAAAATTACAAAAATGCTTAACAAATAAAAAAGTGCAAACATGACAGGAAAGATATTTATAAAATTACTCAATATTTTCATTTCAAATAAATTCCTTAAATTTCTAAAATTTCTTTATTTCTAATGTTCTATTCATTAAATAATAATAATAATAATAATAAAATCAGCTTTAAAAAAATATTAATCAGCAAAACAGTTTCGAACATTTATAATAATAATAATAATAAATAATAATTGCGTCCTGAGCAGCAAATCAAAATTATTTCTGAAGGTTCATGGGACACTGAAGACTGGAGTAATGATGCTGAAAAATTCAGCTTTGCATCACAGAAATAAATTACATTTTTAAATAAACTAAACCAAAAAAAACTGTTATTTTTTAAATATAATAATATATAGTTAAATATAGATAATAATGTTTCAAAGTATTTACTGTTTTTCCTATATTTTTGATCAAATAAATGCAGCTTTGATGAGTAAAAGAGACATTCATTAAAAACATAAAAAATCTAACTGACCCCAAAATGTTTAATGATACTGTATTTAATTATTCAACATTATAATTTTAATGATATAATTTAAACTCAAATAATTATGTGCATTTGTTTATTTATAATTACCCATATAACATGAATTAAAAAAATGCTAAAATTGTTCTCATTCACATTAAAGGGAGATTTCTCACTGATATAAAAAACAAGAAGAGTCTGACTGATAAAAACTGGAAAGGAGGGCGAGTTGGCAGGAGAACGTCGGACAGTTTCTTAATTTAAAAATCCCCCTCTGGCGCTCTCATCTCATCTGGAACGAACGGCGTGTCCCGTCTTACCATGTCCTCATCTGTGTCCTTGACTTTAAACATGCTCCAGGCCTTTCCGTCGTCACTGTATGCTACTTTATATGATTTCACGTACTCTGGGCTTCCAATTCGCTTGGCACCCTGTGTTATCAGTCCGGTCACCCTCATCCTCCGCTGCAGATTTATCTGTGAGGGGACAGCACAAAATCTATGGCCTCGACTCACAAGATGAACAAGTGAAGCCTCGTGGGCTGCGCAGTCATAATTTGTCCCTATCAGAAATTGCTGTGTATCTGATGACAGCCGTGTATCTGGAGAGGGGTTGTGTGGAAGGCAAGCCATAAAAGTTTGCACTGTGAATAGCTCTAGACAAATAAATTATATTAAATTGTCAATTGTACACACACACACACACACACACACACACACACACACACACACACACACACACACACACACACACACACACATATATATATATATATATATATATATATATATATATAAATATTTTTTTATGTGTGTGTTTGTGCAAAAAACTTGGTTAACTTTATAAGTGAAGCTTTCAAGGAAAATATTAAAATAATGAAAAAAAAAATCTTATGTTATGACCCCTCAAAGCAGCAGTAAGAACATCTAAGGACTAGAAAACAGAAATAATGCAGTTTTCCAGCTACAAATGGAGGTGTTATTTAAAAGCATATTGGCATCAAAGCCATCTTTAATCTTGAAGGCACAAAAATAAAGTCAGGCACACGCAGGATGACAGCAGAACAAAGCTATGGATGTTTTTAATGCAGTCCAAATGAGGCGGATTACCTGAATCCATGGATATCGGTCACCCTCGGCTGCGCTCCAGGCATTGACAAGGCCCTTCTTGTTGAGTCGGGCGAAGTACGGAAACCATTTCTGCAGGCCGAACAGAGATCGAAGTGTGGAGGAAGCTGTTACCTGCTGGTTCGAAATGATCCCCCCTTCCATCCCTAAAGGTCCAGAACATTCTGAAAGAACATACAGAGAAAGACATGGTAAGATCAACAACTGAAACTCTGTTGTTTCAATTAAAAAGCAATCTTCATTGTTGGGCAATAATAATATTACTTTTTGCATTAATTAGTAGTGTAACATTAGTTACCATCCATAAAAAAGCTAATTACTTAATTATTTGTGATGCCTCGAACCCTGATGATTTGAAATCCATCAATCCAAAAATTCCTAGATATATTTTCATAATTTTCATGACTCGTATAGGCACATGAAGTCAACAGTGCAGAGGGCAAGCTGGGAATATGGAAAAGGTTACATTCAGCGGATGAAAATATTGCCATTACATTGATTCTGTCAGGTGAAAAGAACACCGATGTGCAAGTTGTAAATTATATTACTATAATTACAAATCTTTTTAGACGACGAAACATTTTCTTACGAACTTATGTGATTTCTTTTGATAAAATACTTCATGAAATAGAATCATATTTGGGTAACAGAGAAATTATAACTAGAATTAGCTTCAAGCTACACATGAGGTTAATACAACACTTTTACTTAAAAGTCACTATCAATCCCCGTTGAGTGTTTGTAATAACTTCTGACTGCAATCCAATGTGGATTTTAGGCAAATGATGAGGCAGAAATATACTGCTTGTAACATTTTAAAATAATTTTATGGGGAAGATAAACAATTACAATTTCTGTGGGGAATGAAGAAAAATTTATATAACTAGTAGTGTAGCTAATTACTGTTGCTAGAAAGTAATAAATAAAGTAATAATATTACTTATGAAAGGAGTAACTACGAGTAATAAATAAAAAATTTTGAGTAAGGAGTACTCCAACACTATAAACCTTCTTCTCATATTTTATCTTTTCAGAAAAAAAACCTGTAATCTCTAAAAAGAGTTTAAGGGAATATATCAAAAGTTGAATCGTTCTATATTAACTCAAAACATTCCACATTAAATCTAAATGTTTACATTACATTTACAACTCTATACTCTTACTGTTTGTCAACAATTGTCTCATTTGTAGGACTGTTTTCATTTTTAAAACAAATATTGGTGACTTTTCTGGGAATTTCTTGCGATATTTATTCAACGGTGCTCCACGAGGCCAGTGTAGTCCAATTCCCGAACGAATTACTCTTATGAGTCGGTTCTTTTTACTGAATCAAAAACATACGTCGCCAAGAAGTAGGCCTGATTCAACTTTCGAACAAATGTCTTTTAAGAGTGAATCAAAACACAGTGCACTACAAAAGCATAGTTCATTTTCTGAACAAATTATTCTTATGAATCGGTTCTTTTTACTGAATCAAAACTGTCCAGTGCCACCTGTGCAGTTTAATTTTGGAACAGATGATTCCAGCATAAACAAATCTTTTGAGCTGGTTCATTTGAGTGAATCAATCACATACATCTTGAGCTTACAAATGACTTATTTCAGTTTTAGTTTTAGTAATTTTAGTATAATAAGATACATATCATTGGCAACTATTTGAAATAAATGATATTTTTATATATATTAAATTAAATTAAATTTAATGCTTATTTTATTTCAAGTAGCAAAAATGCTTTTTATGGTTTTGGTTCTAGTTGAGTACAGTATAATAACCCTGACTAAGACCAATCATTGGATTGCACACGCCACCTCTAATATATTAAGAAGATATTTGAAAAGTCTAAAAAGTCTAAAAACACAAATTATGCAAGAACTGATTTAAATCAAAAATATCTAATTTGTAGGAAGCACCTGAACTATGACAGATAAATCTTTGTTATCTTACAAACAGAGCTAACAAGGCAAGATCAAGCACTTCAAAGGAATACCACAAACACAGTTTTCTTTGGTCTGGAGTGATAATATGATAACATTATTTTTGCTCTCACTGGTTCCCACCACAGACTCCTTATTGACCCCTGAAACTCCATCTTTCTATGTTTTGTTCTCAAAATCATCCGGCAGGTCTGAATTTTTGAATGCGATGTCCTTGGATTCGGCAATTGATATCGTGTCCTTGCTCTCACAACACACAGATGCTGTCTTCGCTCTCGAAGCCTAAGATGTCCTCTCTACTGTCATTGCTGTCTTACGTTCCTCCACCTACGGAGATGACACCCATTTTCTGGTGCTCCGGGGAGAACATTACTGGAGTAACAGCCATCTCCGAACGATCGCATTGACTGGGGAGATTGGAAAAGTAGCTGCAGGCTGCTCAGACTTGCCTGTAGGGAGCTTCTGCTGTTGTGTTTGGACAGCATGATTGCAAATCAAACCTTCTGAAGGGGTGTAACATTTATATACACTCCTCATAGCCATGTAAGTAAGAAAGCATGACAGTAATCTTCAACTTATTCAATTCAACTTTCATAGATGTGTTAAGCTACAGCTGGGACCTTCTTGTTTGAGTCAGCACAGAAAATACAAGCAATCAAGTCATGGTTATGCAAGTATTGGTATTCTCTCGAGTCCTAGTGTGTACAGTGAGTTATGAGGGGTTTCTGGCATACTTTCTGGAGACTGTACATCTAGGAATACACAAGTCCACCCTTACATCTAATCTGAAAGCGAATAGTAGGCATATTTTGGCGTGCTGTCCTGGGGGAGGGGTCCGGGCCTGGAGCATAGCCCGAACCCAAAGAACTCCCCCATCCCTGATTTGGGATAAAATAGATTAGAAGTGAGAAGTCGGGGTGGATGAGGGATGCCGAAAAACTGTCGTAGGACAGGAGGTAGGAAGGCTGGATGTACGTATATACACTTGTTGTGCTAGTTAAGATGGTTAGCTAAAGGAGATGCACCTGTGCCAAATTGGATGATTATCTGATCATGCTCCTCCCGAACTTTGTTAATAAAACCCCATATATTGCATGGAGAAAAAACAATGGTTCCCTACTCGGTCAATGTCATATTGGCCTCATTCACTCAGATTCTCCCAAAAAAGCAGCTGAAGGCAGATGGCTCCCATCCCCAAGCCGTCAGTTTGAGTTTGAGTTTGCTCCTCAAGAGATGCCGTGGTATGATAGTGAATATTTAAACACATGGATTTGATGAAATGAGGTGATGAAGTCGAGTTGCACTTACTGTACTGACAGTTCTGCCCCATGTATTCGCCGGGACAATGGCAGGTGTAGTTTGCTCGCAGGTCTGTGCAGCTGCCTCCATTTTTACATGGGTTTTTCTCACACTCATTAACATCTGAAAAGACAAGTAGACATCCACGGACACTTAAGGAAATGATCAAAAGCAACTACCTGGAAAAAGCTACAAGAGCTCAAATATAGTTTCTCATTATGATTGATTTGCCACAGTGATGAAAATCCTCTTTCAAATCTTTCCAATTTACACTGAAAGTGTTTATTTATTAATCATTAAGAGGAGATATATTATTGCTTAAATGCTGCTTAAATAAGACTTTGATTATCCTTTATGTTTTAAGTATCAACCACTTTGTTGCAGGTGTTTCAGGTATAGACACAAATGTTGAAAGAACAGAGTATAAAGCTATAAAATGAATGTCCATTGCAGCTCAGACTATTTGTTCATGGAAGAATAGGATGATAAATGTTGGCGTTCATAAATGAGATACACCTCTTCTGAAAAATCTACTCTTTGGGAATTGTGAGATTGCTAGATTGTAAAAAAATATATATTTTTTTATTTATTTGTAAATTATTATTATTTTTTTATTATTATTATTGATGTACATTTTAGAGTAAAATACAATTTCAGTCTTTCAAAAAAAAAAATGTTTCAACGCTAGAAATTTCTAAGTGAAAATTGTAAAGTAAAATTATATATATATATATATATATATATATATATATATATATATATATATATATATATATATATATATATATATATATATATATTTAGAAACTAAATAGAGAGAGCAAAATATTATAGCTTAAATGATGCTCACTGAAGACTTCAGTGTTGAAGTTTCAACTTTGACTCAGATGTTTCTCCCTAGATTCCTTTAGATGGGGATACAGCTCTGACTTTGTTATTGGAAGAATGATATAAGACATTTTTTAGATCATATTTTTGATTGCAGAATTATCTTACAGAATTATCTTATAATGAGTTTACAAAGTTGTAAATTAAACTATAACTGGATTACATTTTACAAGAAAATACTATTTCAGTCTTTCTACTGCAAAATTTCATGATTAATTTAGTGTTCTTTGTTATTATCCGTGAAAAGGGTAAATTCCACACCCAAATTCTCCAGGTGAAACAGTTGAGATATTAAAGAGACCTGCTTTTTTTCTCTTAATATGCAAAAACATATTAAACCTAATGAAAACCCTTGATCTTTTAAAAGTTGTCCACCAGTGGGCGGACGTCCAGTCATCATTTTTCATTTCCAATCTCATGAGAACATGTAATTATTTTTTAATTTTGGTGAATTGGTATGATTTGAGTCGTATGGAAACATACGGATTTTAGGAAAAAATCGAAGCATAAAAGTCCAGGAAAAGTCCTTGTAGCAAAGCTTATGGTGTCCTATCTCAGAGTTCTGCAGCACTGACTTCTCTCTCTCCTTGATTTTTAAGCAGAACAAAAGGAACTCAAGAGACTCGTTACAGACAGAAATTCAGGGACCTGCAAGGAGGAGCACAGGCTCAGCTGTGTCAGATAATGTATCTGGCAGAGATAAACCAGACCTTTGGGTTTACCACAACAACAGAAGAGCACTGGAGGGCAACAACCAAATCCACCGCTCAAACAGGGTCACCTCACGAGAACTGAAAGCACAGATGAACACAACAAATGTGCAATTTAAGGATCTGATGTTAGATTGCACTGATCCTCTCAAAATAAAAGCTAAAGTCTCACAGAAATTAAATGCAAAAGAACTGGATTTGCACTTTTGAATCCAGACTTTGTGAGTGGGTCTTGCTCGTGTAAAACTGTTGTCACGAAGCTGGAGTGTTATGGAAGGTTTCCAGCACTTTCCTGCAAAGGAGTAGTTTTAACACGTTGCTATACTAACCTGATATTCTACTGTAGTCTCTACACTCAAAAACATTTGGTATAGAAACAATTTCCACAAACTACTGAACACATTGTATTAAACATGAAATTTGAACTGAAAATTGAAATAGCACTCATTCAGTCTTTGAATTTTATTTTTTTTACAGTTTAGAAAGCCTAAGGTCCACTTTCAGTGTATATCTAAGATATTTTTAAACGTTTTATCAATAAGTATGAGTAATAGTAGTAATGGTGACACTTTTATTAAATTTTGGGTTCAGTAAAGGAAAGAAATTAATACTTTAATTGAGCAAGGCTGCATTAAATGGTTCAAACATTTATAATGTTAAAAACGATTTCTATTTCAAACAAATGCGGTTCTTTTGAAATTATTCTTCATTAAACAATCAAGAGAGGAAAAACAAAGCTTTATCACAGTTTCCACGAGAAAATATAAAGCAGCACATCTGTTTTCAACATTGATAACAACACATTTTTCTTGAGCAGCAAATCATGAATCATGAATCCAGGAATAAATGACTTTTAAAATATATTCAAACAGAAAGCAGTTCTTTGTACTTGAAATAATATTTCACAATATTTACTGTATTTTGATCAAATAAATGCAGCCTTGGTGAACACAAGAGACTTCTTTCAAAAACATTTAAAAATCTTACCAACCCTAAACTTTTGGTAGTCTAGTAATTCTTTTATTTCATGCTATGATCTCTAAAACAAAGCATTGTTTTTTATTTAGATTTTGCTGCAGAATGACCATTGGCAGTCAGCTTCATGCTAGTCATGTGCATCCAAGCACTGCTGTCGGTTGCGATCGGATGAACTCGTCCTGATTGGTGGGATTCCCTCCATGGGGCCAAAGTCCAGCCAGTCAAGCAAGTAAATTGGTGTCAGGAACAGAGGGGGGTTGGTCAGCTGTCACGCTGGATTTGTGGTACTGGACGCTTCTTCCATAGTAAAACACAGAGCCTATGACCTAAAAAATGTTGTTTTGAGATGCCCAAGTTCCTTTTGGTTGAATCTTCTCTTGATCAGAGCCAGTCTGAGAATCGATTTCTGTGCCATTGTTTAACACATGCTGATTTCGGCATTTCATTTCTTAAGGAAAAACCAATTCAATGTGCTGAGTTGTACCAAGACAACTAGGTTAATGAAGTCGGTGGAGCTTCACACGGTATGATCACTAAGTCAGAACCAGCAGCGGATCCTGTAATAGATGAATTAGATGAGGATGGCAGTGCTCCCTGAGGTGGCATGTACTTCAATTCTTTATGGCTCCTCCACAACAATTTCACCAGATTGCACCAGCTCTCCTATGAACCTCTCATTGAAAATGAATTGTGATCTAGAGGGCAACTTTTTCCAAGCAGCTCCCTGCACTATATTTTCTCCCCCTCTCACATCTGTACATCTGTCGGCTCACGGAAAACACCACCAGCATACATGTGCCATTTTCTTGCTCTATTTAAAAAGGGAATAATATATTTATTTAATTCCACTTTTAATTTAATTTAGTAAATTTAGTAATTTTTATGTAATAATGTTATAACTTTGATTCATTTTTTATTTTAATTAATTACAAAATGTATTTCCTTTTGTAAAAAAAAGTCTACATTTTTACATTTAATTTAATAATTTGCTGTGTGTGTGTGTGTGTGTATATCTATTTATATAATAGATTATTATTATTATTATTATTATTAATAAAATAATATTCAAAATATAAATTTTTAGGAATTGAACTGGTGCCATGTGACATCAGTTTTTAAATTAATACATTTTATTTTTAATTTCATTCAATTTTATATTAATTTAATGTTTTGTGTGTTTGATTCTTATTTTTTTTAAAAAACATTTTTCATTTAATTGATTTATGACTGATTACAAATGTTATTTTCTTTTTTCCTTTTCTAGCAATTTCTGCTGCTGACATGGTTGCATTTTTAATTTCTTCTCTGTAAAAGAACAAGTTATAGTGACAGTATAGTAATTATATAAATTACTAAATTGAATTGAACTAAAATATACATTAATTTAATAATTATATGATTTTTTTGTTTTATTGATTTTCTTACTCTCCACCCAAACGGAATGGAACTCTTCACACTTGTTGGTAGTTTTGCATCACAACAGATAAGCCCAGTACATCCCTGTTTTTATACACACACACACACACACTCATATATATGACACACTCAGGTAAACATCCTTCACTAGGTTGGTCAATATGCTGTGAAGTCTAATTACTATGACGAAAACTGAGCAGGTCATAGGGCCGGGGCAGATAATGAGACCGAATGTCAATCTAAAAAAAAAATTGACACAAAAAATAACCTGAGATTTCTATGGCCGTTGTTCAGTCTGCTACTAACTGAGCCTCAGTGTCTTATCTTAGCTGTACTTTCACTCCAGCATTAATTATAGGCTATGCTTAGAAGTCAATTCAGGAGACAAATTAAGGTCACAAATGCACATGTGCGATGTGTATTAGGCAGTGCAGAACAGAGCCCAATATTCTTTCTCCCATTCCATGAATAATGCCAGTGGTGTGAGGTAGCCACAGAAACAAGAGAATAGGGACAGAAATGCAACAAATAAAAACAAGCTCTGACAGCAAACAGATAAAAAAAAAAAAAAAAGCTCTTGGTTAATTACGTTCCTGTCACTTTGCTAAGTGTTCTGTCACAATACACTGTAGAAGTTTTAATGAGATGAACTCAAGCAGAAAAACATATTTATTCACATTACTGTGCTTCGTGTTTCCACACTAGTAAAACTAAAGCCATAAAATATACTACAGTAAGTGCATATGTTCTTCCATCACTGTGGCAGAAGTCACTTCTCAAGTGGCTGATATTTTCATTCATAAGTCTGTAGCATTAAACTAGATGTGTTATTATTCTGGTAGCTACTGTAGATATAAACATGTTGACTGTTGACTTGCAGCAACAATGAAAAGGCAACATAAGTGTACTTGCATTGTGTGAAGGTGCACTATAATAAAAAGTCTTTATTATTGTTATTAGTATTATTAGCATCATCATCATTGTGGTTGTTGCCATGGTTATTATTGTCATTGTTATTGCTTATAATAGTTGTCGTCTCCAGTGGCTTCCCTTTTTTGAATGCTTCCTCCCCCACACCTAGATACAATGACATACGCACACGCACACACACACACACACCCATATGCACATGCTCACAGGCACATGAATGCATTAACATGACTTACCAGAATGGACTTAATAAAATAAAATAAAATGGAATAAAAAAAGGTGGACTATACACTACAACACATTTTAATCACAATTTGTTATATATACATTTAAAATATTTTTAGTGAATCTTTAACATTTTTGTATTATTTTACAACAGTTTCTTGCTGAATTTAGTCATACAACAAACTTAAAAACTGGAACAAAAAATCAGGTTGCAAGTTATTATTTGGTATCATTAAATTGTATTATATATATATATATATATATCTGTGTGTGTGTGTGTATAGATAACATCTTTTATTATTATTTCATAATATTTATATTATTTGTATAATATTTATATTTGAACATTATTTAACTTAGTTTTTATTATATATGCATATAATTAAAAACATTATAATAAAAACTTACATTAATATAAATAACATGTATAGCATTTTTTATCACTGATAGAAAATAGATATGTATATGTAAAAACTATAATTTAGTACATTAACTTTATATTAATTTTAAAGTGTGTCTGTATATATATAAATTTAAAAAACATAATTTTGTCTGGTTTGGTTCAGCTTCAAAATCATACATCACAAGACTACACTGAACTATTTGGACTGCTGAAAGGATTATTGATGCTCCCCTGCCCCCCTTCAAGAACTGTATACATCCAGAGTGAGGAAAAGGGCTCAGAAAATCACTCTGGATCCCTCTCATCCCCATCTTTGAACTTTTACCATCTGGCCAGCGCTTCAGAGCCCCAAATACCAGAACAGTCAGGCACAAGAACACTTTCTTCCCCAAGGCAATCTACCTCATGAACAGTTAAATGTTCCCCATGTACGCAATAAAAATGTGCAATATCCTTATATTTATTTTATAAAAAATTAGAAATATCCTTATATTAATTGTTACCCCTCTATCCCAGTACATCCCTGCATCTTTCTCAATTCTATTCCATTATCATCTATAGCACAACGGTTTACACAAATTATTATGAAGTTTTTTTTTTGTTTGTGTGTGTGTGTACTGGAAGCGTATGTCACTAAAACAAATTCCTTGTATGTGCAAGCATACTTGGAAATAATGCTGTTTCTGATTCTGATTTAATGCATTTAATTTTCATTTAATATTTTACATTTTATATAGTATATTATTAAATTAAAATATAAAATGTAAAATATGTACAGTATATACATACTGTATAAAATATTACAGTTGAAATATATTGAAATGAATGTATCTATAAAAAAGAGTTTCTTACTGTGTTGGCAATGGACACCATCGAAGCCAAGCGGACACCTACACAAATATCCGACAAAAGTGTCACCGCGGTAGGTCTCACCGAGCTCACACACCCCTCCGTTATGACACGGGTTCGGGCTGCAGGGCGCTGAATGACAGAAACACACAGTATCTCAAATCTGCAGGGTTCATCTGAAGTGCTACATAAAATCCTACTAGAGTTTATTGCAGGTTGATCTGTAAGTGAACTTGAGGCTCAGTGCGCTTGATGACATGCACTATCCCCACACAGTCATTATTATTTCATGTTTTTCAGCTACATCTGAACATCACATTAAATACTGCATTAGCTATAAAAGACGACTCCAGAAAGTGTGAGTGTCTAATGAACGCTAAGCAGATGTTTAAATATGAATTAACTGGTGAATGGAAATCAAGGCTGACATCATTTATGTTCACGGCTCATAAGCCGAACATGAGCCATCTGTTTAATATGCCATTCACATCTGGAGTCTCAATGAACAAAGCTCTTTTGAACCTTTCTTAAAATGAGGAAAATAAATCAGGCCATTAAAAGAGGCTTCAAATAAACAAACTCACCAATTACAGCTTGCTCTTCCCACTTCCAGCCTGATGCTGTTAAAATAGCAGAATGCACAGTTTGGGACATTCTGTCATATTCTATCTGCACTAACAAAATGAAGATTTCAAGTAGATGAAACAGTAGAATCTTTTAAAGATCCACTATTTTAATTTTTTTTTCTTTATTTCTTTAAAACCATCATGTCCTGCACTAATTTCTAAAGGGAAATTTAGAAATACTAGAGTAGAACCATATTATTCACTCCAAGGATGATATCTATAATAATAAAAACAAGGTTTTAAAAATCATTCTAATTCTATGCAAACAATGAAGTGCACCGCTATAATGATAACGGCACAGATTCATTCAGAATTTTCTTTTTTCTTCATCTGATGAATGAATAAAACACTGAAAGCCAATTAGAATCGACCTTTAAAGAGCTTGAGCATTTAAAGCGACAGACAATTTAACTGTTGCACACAACCGTGGACTATTGTGCATTGGTGTGGATGCTAATATCTTTATTGTAATAGTTATCTTTAAATGTATCGTTCTTGGTGTGAACGTTTGAAGTTAACTTATCATACATGTTTAATGTACTTTAAATAAAATAATTCATTTTTTTCTAATTTTTGTTATCTGTAATTCACATTATAGGTTTGTGTTAAATTGTCTATATATTTTATAAGACAAAACTGTAATCTGAAGAATTTAGTGTAGAATTGTATCTAATTGAATGAAGGTCCTTTATTTGCATCTATGGTTCTATGAAGAACCTATAAAATCCATGTTTCTAGTCCACAAAAGATTTTTCATAGTAGGAGGGAAGGGGTGCTTCAGATTATTAAAATATTCTTCCTGAGTTTCCTGAGTTTTGAGTTTTTTAGCACAGGAAATTGCAAGACATTAAATCTCATGGGCCTTTAGGCTTCTCAAATCCAAAAGGACAAAGTAAAAAAGTGACTTAAAAACTCACAGGAAACATTTTCGTCAGCTGGTGTACTGGGACAGTCAGCACCGTTCTCACATGGAACCGGTTCACAGACTTCACCTACAAACCATGAAGAGAAATAAACAGGAAATGAGTAGAGATTCTTTTCCAAAGACAAATCACCTCTACAACATGTCGCAGAGTGATGCACATGAGTTTGTGATGTTATATCCTCAGCCACGCTGTCATTTCGGCCTGATTTATTCAGTAACTGAGTGCTTACACAGGTGTCCATGTTGGCCGAACTTTGGAATACACTTGCCGACTCTTAAAGATGCAGTGCAGATGTTTTTCGATAACAGAATGCCAATGCTTCAGAAGTGTGTATGGTTAAGTGAGATAGAAGATTAGAGAAAACCTTTAGTGTTAGAAAAGAAACACGGCTGGCGGAGCTGTCTTGTTTCACACTGATCCGACACAACCTGAGGGCATGACACTCACAGTGGATATAGTGGCACGCTTCACACTGCCATGTGCTTTCCAGTACAATTAATTTCAAACTGCCAGGATGCTTCTTGTGTTACTTGCATTGATACAAAAACACTGGCATTGCAAACTTGCAGTGATTTGAATATTCATTTGATATGAATAACACAGTGAATCTGGAAGGAAATGAGTGACTCCTCAAAGATTTTTCATTTAAGGAAATTAATACTTTTATTCAGCAAGGATTAATTAAATTAATCAAAGGTGACAGTAACAATGTTTATATTAAATGTTACAAAATATTTCAATTTCAAATAAATGCTGTTCTTTTGAATGTTCTGTTCATCAAAGATTCTAAAAATGTAACAAAGGTATCAGTTCCCACAAAATATTAAGCAGCACAACTGTTTTCACACTGATATAATGCTTCTTGAGCAGCAAATCAGCATATCAGAATGATTTCTGAAGGATCACGTGACACTAAAGACTGGAGGAATGATGCAGAAAATTCAGCTTTGCATCACAGGATTGAAATACATGTAAAATGTAGAAAACAGTCATTTTAGTTTGTGATAACATTTCCCAAAATTGCTATTTTTAGTACTATTATTTGACTTAAAAAATATAGCATTGGCGAGCATAAGATACTTTTTTACACAAACATAAAAAAGAAACAGAAAAATCATACCGACCCCAGATTTTTGAAAGGTAATGTACTGTACTTCAGAGAATAATGTAAACACCATGGTAAATTAATATGATAATAATTTAGTACCATATATTTAGTACAATAAATATGATATTTTGGTGAAAAATTATGGCTTATAAGTACATTTTTGCAAGCATAACAATGATTATAATCATTTTAATACATTTTTGTCATGTAAAAACAACCAGTTTCAAATAAAAACAGCTCTAATAATTAATATGACAACAGAACAACACTAACCCACGCAGATGATTTCTAATGAAAACTCATTACAGTACAAACTGAGTCATTCATTGTAAAGGTCAGTCAGAGATGCACAGTATGACATCTAACATGATCACATTGGGTTCAGCTATTAAAAACACAAGGAGATGCTTCAGGCTCGCAGATGATAACAGTGTTTTGATGACTATTTATTGTGCAGATGACCTCTGGATCACCTTAAAGTAACATCAAACAAACATAACAGCGATGAGACTGTAACTTGCACAAGCAGGCGTTTACTATTCATTGTCATCTTTATGTGTCAGGCAGCTGTGCTTGCATTAATGTCATATTTAATTGAACGTCTGTTAGAGGGCGCAGATAAAATCATGTGCCCGAAATAACCCGACATCTCATTATCATCTCCCTCATGAATTATAGGAAATTTTAATAAATCACTGAAGTGATGCTGCTGCTGATGTCCGAGCTGTGAATAAACGCACCAAACGTTGCCTGGAAGTTCTGATGTGTGTTTTAAACTTAACCTCGGTTTGTTGATGTGCAAATGTGAGGTGTATGTTGAACGCACAGAGTTGTGAACGGTGAAACTCACCTGCAGGTGTCGGATGTGGGATGGACGCGCCAATGCGGACGACCAGGAACAAAAATAAAGGCACCATGTCCTCTGGTTCTCCCGTGAAGCTTCGTCTCTCAGCCGTGATGCAGATATAATGGCAGAGAGACTCGCGGTGTGGATGTCCGGTGATGCTGTGACTCCGAGCAGTGATGCTGCTGCTTCTTCTTCTTACTGCAGTGATGAAGAGGATGATGGAGACTCGACACTGGCAGGATTCACAGCATCAGTGTAGACGCACGCACCGATCCACTCATACTAAGAAAAAAATAACTTTCCTTTTATATAGCCTAGCCTGGTGCATTCAAATGTAGCGACTTCTACAGAGTAAACTAAAATAAATCAAAGAAAAAAAATATGAATAGAGGCACTTATTTGATCTGAGTTCCAAAACTTACACGGCCACGTGCAAATTTTAAATGTTTTAATGTTCCATACACACACGATATCACGTTTGTCTCTTCTTTCCACGATTTTAGGCTAACGGGGGGGGGGGGGGGGGGGGGGGTGACGTCTTAAATCGTGTAGATAATCAGTTCTTCCCCTGCTGTGCTCTTAATTATCACCAAAGGCTTATATTTATTACACATAGCCAATTATACTACTTCATATTGCGTTTTCATGTTTACAGTAGCCTATAGATTGATTAAAAGTTGTGCGTGTCTGTCGCCCTCTGTAGGCCAACGAGAGGAACTAACAGCATTCGACAATAATGTCCATGCATCGTCAAAGTAGACTATTTTATAATTTTAACCCGATGTAATATGCATATTTACCATAAATTGCCTCTAATATTATAACTTGTTACAAAAATAAACATATATATTTTTAAAAAATTTTATATAATTTATAGAATTATTGTTACCTCAGCTTACTAAATCTATTTCGCATAAATTGCCTCTAATACTATGTAAAATGGCTATTTGGATTATCCATGTATAATTATACTCATCATTATTGTTTAAAAACGTATAAAGTTGTAATAAAACCGAGAAAACCTTTTCTAGAAAACATTAATTTTATGTCAGTATACTGCTGTGGTATTTCGCATAAAATGCCTATAATAGATATACCAAGGCTGCTATTATGATTATCCGTGTCATCTTTAATGGTTAAAGACGTAGGCTATAAACTTAATATAAAAGCGAAAATATTGTTTCTGCAGAATAAATAACATAGAAAACATAAAAGTTTTACAAGATGGCTTCGCTGTGTCTACAAATAAATTTAATTAGATGAAAACCCCATGTCCATAATATGTAGCAAAAATAACTTAAGCTGACTATGGCATTTTGGGAGAAACTTTTGTGAAGGGTGAAGGCGCGGCCACGAGCACGCGCCTTGGAGGTCGGGAGCGCGGCGGGCGGATTCACGCGAGGTGGGAGTGTTTGAGGGGCGCAAAGGCTCAGTGCGCGAGGCTTCACAACACAACTCTCAACATGAAACTAGCCAAAGTGAGTGAAACAAAAGTAACGAAAAATTTCCTTAACATCATCTTTAACTTCTCTTCCCCACTTATTAACACTCATACCTCACTGTAAATAAGCCTAAGAGCTCAACTAACCTCAAACGCTGGACTTTTGTGGTGTCAAACCTGGCCAGAACCAAACCAAGCTAACGAGCTAACGCACATAGCCGTCATTCGAATGCAGATTTAATTTTATGCTGTTTTTGATTTGTCTTATTCGATCTGAAAATGTAGCTCCTCATAAAAGATTTGATGTTTATTCCCACTTAAATAAGATCGTGTTCTGATTACAAAGGTAAAAATGCGCTTACAACATTTGTAAACAACGGTATTTCTAAGGCATATTACAGTATATGAGTTTTTCTAACTGTTTCCTTCCTTATTTTCAGATTAGGAGAAAATTAAACAGTGAAAACCTGAAGCTACCTGTCGTGTGTTAGACCCAAACCACCACACTGAATTAAGAGAAAACTCTCCTAAAAGAGAATAAAGGTGCAGTTTTGCGTTTCAGGAGGGGAAACCCTCCTGAACTTTGTCAGCTTTCATTGTCAGCTTCCCAGGGTGACAATGATGGCAACCCAGGGTGGCGGTGAGGAGCCTGATCCCTTTTCAGTGGTGACCCGGATGGCCGGGGCAGGAGGAGACAGCACCACCCAGTTACCAGCCTGTTGTGGTCAGGGGATACCGATCTCAGACCTATGCTCAGCTTTGTCCATCCATACCACTGTTTTACCACCTAAACAGCCTCCTGGGGCCACGTATTCTGTATTTGGAAAGGATCCGAGACCTGAAACAGTCATGTTGGCCTCAAAGGAAGGTGGTATTGGTGTTGGACATGTTATATTGGGGTCTTTTCCAGGAGTTGGGATGGGGATGTCAGATCCTCCACATGAAGGTGCATCACTGAGTCCCGAGGTTTGTCTGCCAGCCACTTCGAGTCTTCCGCTTGGCATCATTGAAGAAGGCGATGCTGCGGATGTGCAGGAAATCGGGGAGGATGAGGAAGTTTTTTTAAGCCTCACTGCGCCACCTCCTAATCAGTGAGTCGGTGTAATATGACATTTTGCATCCCATGAGTGTTTAAAGTGAAAGTGACGTGACATTCAGCCAAGTATGGTGACCCATACTTAGAATTTGTGCTCTGCATTTAACCCATCCGAAGTGCACACACACAGAGCAGTGAACACACACCCAGAGCAGTGGGCAGCCATTTATGCTGTGCCGCCCGGGGAACAGTTTGGGGTTCAGTGTCTTGCTCAAGGGCACCTAAATCGTGGTATTGCCGGCCTAGACTCGAACCCACAAGCCTAGGGTTGGAGTCAAACTCTCTAACCACTAGGCCACGACTTCCCCCAAAGAGATAGTTCAAGAGATAGTTCACCCCCACAAAAAATAAATAAATAAACTGTCTCACCCTCAGGGCATCTAAGATGTGAATGAGTTCATCAGAACAGATTTGGAGAAATGTCACATTACATCACTTGTTCAGCAATGGATCCTCTGCAGTGAATGGGTACCGTCAGAATGAGAGTCCAAACAGCTGATAAAAACATCACAATAATCCACACCACTCCAGTCCATCAACTAATGTCTCGTGAAGTGAAAAGCTGAATGTTTGTAAGAAACAAATCCATCATAAAACTGTTTTAATTTTTTGACTGTAGCTTCTTTCCATAATCCATAATAATGTTTCCTTCAAAAGTTCATCTTCTGTTGTCATCTCACATCAATATCCATTGACATATTAGTTTAAAACTATTTAGGATTGTTTCCACTTGTAAAGAGTGCTTGATCTGTGCATATTTCTCTAATGATTGCGACAAGATTACTTTTTCATTATAAAAGCAATAGAAACAATGGTTTGAAGTTAAAAAAACATCTTGATGGATTTATTTCTCACAAACACACAATTTTAATTGATGAACTGGAGTGTGTGGAATACTTGTGAATTGTATTAGATGTTTTTAGCAGCTGTTTGGACTCTCATTCTGACGGCACCCATTCACTGCAGAGGATCAATTGGTGAGTGAGTGATGTAATACAATTTCTCCAAATCTGTTCAGATGAAACAAGCTCATCTACATCTTGGATGGTCTGAGGGTGAGTAAATGTTAGTTTTTGGGTGAACTTTTACTTTGAACTGTGATGAAAATAGTAAAAGATGATTTGGTGAGTACATAATAGAGTTTGTAACTCTTCAGGTGGTATCACGGGAAGCTGGACCGAATGATCGCAGAGGAGCGTTTGCTTCAGGCCAGGATGGCTGGCAGCTACCTCATCAGGGAGAGTGACCGCCGACCCGGCTCCTTTGTGTTGTCTTTCCTTAGCATGACCAACACAGTCAACCATTTCAGGTGTTTGTTCATGTTATCTTTCTCCGCAGCTTCAGAAATCTTTATTTGCTTTCATTTTAATCTAAAAGGTTTTGTGCCTAGATAATGGAGATGATGTCTGTGACCTGAGTAATGAATGTTTGCAGGATCATCGCCATGTGTGGAGACTACTACATTGGAGGCCGTCGTTTCTCCTCTCTGTCGGATCTGATTGGTTATTACAGTTACAAGTCGTGTCTGCTGAAAGGAGAGAGGCTGATATCACCAGTCGCCCCTCCAGAGGTAGACATAGAAATGAAAACATTTTGTAATATTTATAAACCTTAAATAATTTCACAATATATAAAAAACAATGTTTTGTTTTGTAAGCCTGTTGAAGACCGCAGGAGGGTGCGAGCAATTCTCCCATACACCAAAGTGCCTGAAACTGATGAGATCAGGTCATTTGATTTTATTATATCTTATTTTCAAATAAATGTGTAAAGTTTGGGGTCAGTAAGATTTTTTTTTTTTTAAACTGTTTATTTTGATATTTTCTTACCATATACAGAAAAAAAGAACAAGAGAACATAGTAAAAAAAAACAAAAAAAAAAACACCTTCAATCCATATTATACATACAATCCATATTAATCAGTAAGATTTTTAAAAAAGAAATTATTACTTTTGTTCAGTAAGGACACTTTATGTTGATCAAAAGTGACAGTATAGAGTTATAAAAGGTTTATGTTTCAAATGAATGCTGTTTTTTTTTTAACTTCCTATTCATAAAAGAATCCTGAAAAACAATGTATCGTGGTTTACACAAAAATATTAAGCAGCACATAAGTTTTTTTCTATTGATAATAAGAGCCTTCAGCATATTAGAATGACTTCTGAAGGTGACATGGAAGTAATGATGCTGAAAATTCAATTCAATTAAATTCAATTAAATACAATTTTAAAGTATATTAAGAAACTTAATTAGACTTCTTTTGCTCACAGTTTCTTCAAAGGCGATACATTTATAGTTCATAATGAACTGGAGGATGGCTGGTTGTGGGTGACAAATGTCCGAACAGATGAGCAGGGTCTTATAGTCCAAGACCTGGTGAAGGAAGTGGTGAGTAGAAACAATGTTTAGATTAAAAAATGTATGTGTGTCCTTAACTGGAGGAATATGTATATGTAAAGTATTAAGACAGGTTATCCTATATCATCACATTCACAGGGGCGTGAAGAAGACCCACACGAGGGGAAAGCGTGAGTTTGATTATTTAGTGTTAGTTTCCAGTAGTAGTACAAACTATGTACTGCATAAACTTAATAGAAATCTGTGATTATATTCATGTCACATCTCTTATGATCTGCTCAACATCTTCTGTCTGTTTCAGCTGGTTTCATGGCAAGATCAGCAAGAAAGAGGCTTACAACCTGCTGATGACAGGTCAGTCAGAGGAAAAAGTGTTTAAAAGCAATAAATCGCAAAGGGTTACACCTGCTTAACTCCTGTAATTGCTCGCCCCAGTTGGGCAGGTGGGCAGTTTTTTTAGTGCGCCCATCTGACAGCACACCTGGGGACTATTCGCTGTACTTCCGCACCACTGAGACCAGAAAGCGCTTCAAAATCAGCCCCACACCCAGAAACCAGTTTATGATGGGAGGCCGTTACTACAACAGGTAAATGCAATTTGTGAGCATTTTATGTCTTTTGGAATGTTTAAAATTTGAGTTCCATGACGTATTTCCTGTGTTGTTTTGTTTTTGTGTGTACAGTATTGATGACATCATTGAACACTACAGAAAGGAGCAGATAGTTGAGGGCCACTACCTCAAAGAAGCTCTATCCGTCCAAGTATGTGCAACAGCCACTTGTTGAAAACTGATTCATTTTATTGTGTGAAATGATCTGAAATGTGTGATTTCATCAGCACCAGGAGCAGGTGCTTACTGACACCGTCGAAGGTAAAGAAATCTACAACACCATCCGTAGAAAGACAAAGGATGCTTTCTATAAAAACATTGTGAAGAAAGGATATGTCCTGTTCAATAAAGGTATTGCTAACATTTCAGCGTAATTTCCCATTGAAGGCGTTATCAAAATAATTGGACTAAGATATTTTGTCTTGTGGCTCTTATAGGAAAAGGAAAAAGATGGAAAAATCTGTATTTCATCCTTGAAGGGAATGATTCCCAGCTGATTTACTTTGAGAGTGAGAAACGAGCAACTAAACCAAAGGGTTTAATCGACTTGAGTGTGTGTTCTGTGTACGAGGTCCATGACAGCATGTTTGGCAGGTTTGTTTCTCGCTGTGTTATGCACTGATAATAGATAATAACTTTAGGTTTGATTCAAATAAATGTAGGTATTTTGGGGTTTTTCTGCAGGCCAAACTGTTTCCAGATAGTTGTACAGCACTTTAGCGAGGAGCAGTGTTTCTTTTACTTTGCTGGAGAGACCCCAGAACAAGCTCAGGTACCGGTGCCTTCATTAGCAATACTGGCTAAACACTTTCACCACAGTCACACTGTGTTCAAGTGTTGAATGATATTTCATATAAGAGCTCTTTAGACATTTATTTTCATCAAACAATTCTAAAAATGTAATATGTAAAGATACTAAGTAGCACAACCTTTTTCAGCTTTGATGAAAATATGTAATGTTTCTTGAGCAGGAAATCAGCATATCAGAATGATTTCTGAAGGGTCATGTGACACTGAAGACTGGAGGAATGATGCTGAAAAATCAGCTTTGTCATCATAGGAATAAATTATATTTTGAAATATATTAACATAGAAAGCAGTTATTTTGAATTGTGCGAATCTTTCATAATATTACTTTCATTACGATATTTTCATTCATTATGGACGAGCATAAGAGACGACTTTGAAAAATAGAAAAATATCTAACTGAAACCCAAACGTTTGAACTGAAGTGCATATGTATTACAATTAGATATTTAGAAATAATCTTTTTGGCTGTAATATTGTCATTTTGCAGCAGTGAAGATTGAAAAAATGTTTTGGTTGCACTGCAGAACACTGAATATAATTCTGTTCAGTTTATTCATGCTCACTTCTTACACCCTTCAACTGCATAGGACTGGATGAAATGTCTGCAAACCTTTTGTAATAACCTTAGGAAACCCAGCCAGCCCTGCTCAAACAAACGCCTGCGTCAGGTAAACACTCATTTACTTCCTGTTGTCTCATGTCATATGAATTACAGCGGTGTTACTCAGATGTGTCTTTACAGGTCAGCAGTTTATTTCTCAATGTTGAGGAGGCTCACACACTTCCCAGTAAACATTTCACAAATGCCTACTGCAACATTTACCTGAACAGCATTCAAGTAGCAAAGACCCATCCGCGGGAGGGCCAGAACCCTGTGTGGACAGAGGAGTTTATTTTCGAGTAAGCCCGCCTCCTCAGATATTGATATTAATTGTATAAAATTGAAAGTTTTTATTAATGTTTCCCAAAATTCCTGCAGTGACTTGTCCAGCGAAATCAACAGGTTTGAGATCAGCCTGAGCAACAAGACGAAAAAAAGCAAAGAGAATGATATTTGTACGTTTCTTCTTATTACTTCATGTTCAGACTTTCTGAACTGTTTTTGTATGAGGAATGACATGCGCTCTTCTCCCGCAGTGTTCATGTGCTGCCCTCTGTGTCAGCTCAAAAGGGGTCAGATGATTGACGAGTGGTTTCCCCTGAGTTCCCACGTTCCTCTGAAGAACATGGCACCTAGTTCACTCCGCCTGAGAGTGCGCTACTCTGTGGAGAAGATCATGCCCGTGGAAGTGTACAATGAGTTAAAAGAGGTGGGATTTCATTGGGGGCATACATGAGCTGATATATGAAAAGGGTCAACATTTAACTAAACCCTAGTAACTGACCTAGAACTTACAACATATCGCATTTCAGTCACAATATAAAAACATTAGTCTGACCCCTGAAAAAACGCTGATTCAAGGAACTGAGGAATCAATGGAATGTTGCAACAAAAAATCTGCATATTGAGATATTATTGATTATTCAGTACAAGTTAAAGTTTTTTTTGTCAATTTTCATGTGCACAATTTAATAGCTGGTTAAAAGTCGATTACTTAGAAAAGCTTTAGCACACTTCTATCTAAAAAAAAAAAATCCAGTTATATCCTGAAGTCAAGGCACTATATAGTTTCCCACAGAATTTCCCCTTAGAAATTTGTCACATTATTATGAAAGCCTGTTTCTGCCATGGAATACAAAAGATAGGTAAAAGAAAGGTAATTCTAAGACTTTTTTCTCTCAATTAAAAAAAAAAAAACTTGCAGGATACTGTATAAACCCAGAACTGCAAGTTAACATCATTGCGAAACATAAAATTGCATTTGCGAGGAAAAAATGTCATTTGTAATTTCTTTTTAGAAAAAAGCCACAGTTACCTTTTTTATTTTTGTGTTGTGTGGTGTAAACCAAAAAATTTCACACTTGCAAGATGTAAACTCAGAATTCATAGAAATTTTGGGAATTCTGAAAATACAGAGTAATGACCAGTGAGAAATATTTTTGGCAGTTGCGAGCATTGATATTTTAGTGTATGTTTTGTTATTTTATATATTTTTATGGTATTTAATTACAATTTTTAGAATTTATTTTTATATTTTCAGCCTGCATTTGAATTTAAGTAATATTTTTTGTGTTGTCATTTTTTTAAATGTTGAATTCCTTTTATTTCATTTTTAGTTTAGTCTTAAGTTTTTTTTCATTTCCAGTTAATAATTTTAGTGCTTTATTTTTGTTAGCTGTCAAGGTAAACTTTCAAATTTTAGTATTACTTTTCATTTCAGCTGTATTTCAGTTAACAAAACCTTTTCAATAGTTTTAGTTAACAGTAATAACCTTGGTAGAGACCAAACTAGTTTACATTAGAACTAGCAACTCATTCCAGCATGTATTATTTGATCATTTCCAGCTGGTTCTGCTGAAGGAGTTGCATGTGATCAGTGCTTTGGCCCACGTGTGTGGACAGGACCGTACTCTCCTGGCCAGCGTTCTGCTCAGGATATTCAGGCACGAGAACCTGGAGGCCCAGCTGCTCCGAGAGCTCAATGACCGTGAGATCAGCGCTGAAGGTACGTCTTTTATTCCTCGTCATGCTGCATGGCTGAATTTGTTAGAATTATTCAGAGTTGTTTGTTTTTCCAGATGAAGCTACCAACTCTTTTTCGCGCCACCACTCTGGCCAGTACTCTGATGGAGCAGTACATGAAGGCCACGGCCACCCCGTTCGTTCACCATGCTCTTAAAGACACCATCCTCAAGATCATGGAGTCTCGACAGTCCTGTGAGGTATTGCTTAGAATCATTTATGTAAACTAAGATGTAATATGCATGATAATGCTTGAAGGCAACATATCCTTGGTGTTTTTTTTGTTGTTGTTTTTTTCACTGAGGTCTACTGAAAATGCTAGTTCAAATTAAAAAGTAATGTGACTTTTTTTTCCATGCACTTCTGAGAAAAAAGTTTTTATTCTGCCGTGGAATATTTTTTTTTAATAATTGCTAGTTCAATTATTAGGATTAATTATTACATTATAATAAATTGTATTTAATTAAATATTACCATCATCTCTTTATTTATTAAACAGAAATCTGTAAAACTTTAATATCTAAACGACCTATAATGACTGGCAAGCCTGTTTGCATGTCAAATTATGCAACTGATAGGCTTCAAAAATGAATTAACCATTTTTGGATCTGATGTTGTTGTAGTCTAGTCATTTAGATTGGTCATTTGTGAATGTTCACTCTCATTTTTATGCCTGGTAAACATACTTTGTTTCCACTGTAAATTAGCTCAATCCCTCTAAAATGGAGAAGAATGAGGATGTGAACGTAAATCTCGCTCATCTCCTGAACATTGTGTCGAGCTGGTGGAAAAAATATTCATGGCTGCTGAAATCCTCCCTCTGTGAGTCACGGACATGACTTAGGACTACTGCTAATAAATTCAGAACATGGTATAATGTGAGAAAATAATATTTTGTACATATTGATGATTTTTTTGCAGGACTCTCAGGTTCATTTATGGGTGTTTACAGAAAGCTGTACAGCAGAAGTGGCCCAGAAATACAACCATGAGAACTAGAGTTGTAAGGTATGGAAATTTCTGTTTTATTGGAGGAAATTTTGGGAAAATTTTGAAAATTTAGAATTAATTAAAAATTGTTATTTCATTAAATACTATTTCAACAAGTATATAATGTAGTATTATTATTATAATAATAATTAATATTTACATATAAAAATAAAAGTTTTTTTTTTCTGTCTCTTCCAGTGGATTTGTCTTCCTCAGATTGATCTGTCCTGCTATTGTCAACCCAAGAATTTTTAACATCATTGCTGGTGAGTGTAAATGAAAAAAACAATTGTGAGTCAATTTAATTTAATTATTATAATTATATATTTTTTTAAGAAACATCACCAACATTTTTGGCAAGTTATAAATGAATGACCATAAAAAAAAAAAACATACTATCTCTGCAGACCCACCTTCCCCCTATCGCATCCCGGACACTCACCTTAGTGGCCAAAGCAGTCCAGAATCTGGCCAACCTGGTGGAATTTGGGGCCAAAGTAAAACAAACACTTAAAATGGATTTTAATACATTTTATAGACTTTCCATGTTCCATAATTGTTGCTTTTATCAAATACTTAATTTTGTCCCATCTCAGGAGCCGTACATGGAAGGAGTAAATCCATTTATCAAGAGCAACAAACACAGAATGATCACATTTTTTGGATGAACTTGGGGTTTGTCAGCTTCTCTAAAACACCTCGTTTTACTGCAAATGTTGCTGAAAATAATGTGGAATAGGATTAACATGGAAACAATTTTTTCTATTGAATTGTGGAAATAATTACAAAGAAATATCAAGTAACACATTGAATTAAACAAGACATCTTTGAAGTACAAAGACTGATATTGTATTTTCTTGTTTTTGAATATATTTATTTTATTTACAACTTCAAAAAAAATATATTTTGTTACAGTGTAACTTACGGAGGGAACGAAATAGTAATGTTGTGCACGTTTTAGCCTACCTTTTTCCTGCATGCCATATGCGGGGCTCCGTAGTAACTCAATCTTGTAAGAAATAAATTTGATGTCCTCCAGGGGGCACAATTGCTCCAGGGTCCACATTTATCGACATGGAAATACTCAACCACAGTAACCACAATGATTAAGTCATATTCATGTGCCTTGTGGCGTATGTCTAGTGTGTCTTTACTGTTTGTGTACATTTGCTCTTCAGAACATCCCAGAGCTGCCTGAACCCACAGAGCACTTTAACACTGACCTGGCCCGTGACCTCGCTGCCCTTCATCAGCTCTGTGTCACACACTTAGACGAGCTGAGGATGCTCAGTAATGAGAGGGGCGCACAGCAGGTACCATTAACTCCGGACATGTTTTATAATGATAACCAGTATTTATGGTTTCATGTTGTGTGAAATTGTTCTGTTTCTCTCACAGCACATCTTGAAAAAACTCTTGGCAGTCACTGAACTTCTGCAGCAGACCCAAACTCAGTATGCAGTGACCAACAGCAGCCGATAGACTGCACACTTTAAAAGCTTTAACATGTCTGTTTGTGACATTATAAACCAATTTTAATCATAGATGTTTACATTAGACAGACAAGGCAGTGAGTGAATGTTTATCTGCACTACCTTATTTAAAGGATGTGTTTTCATAATGAGAAAAAATATGAAGAGAAATGTTCCACCGTTGTCATATAAAGAACAGTGATGTTATCCAGGAGACAGAAGTGATGTTGTCTAGGTTCATAACAACTGTTTGCGTTCTGCAGTGTCATACACTATTACAGTTTATTACGGAAAATCTGTGATGCTTGACAAGTGTAGAAGGAAAAAAAACATATAAACTAACCGAAGCTGCCAAAACAAGCCTAAAAAGACCAAATATACTTTATGAATTTACACTGATCAAGAGAAAAATATTCTTTATATCTGATTTTATATGTCTGTCCCGATATAGGAGCTACCAAGAAGTGCAAAAGAAGGTATTTTGTATCAAAACTATTTTCATACTTGGAATCACAGAATTGAAAATAATGCTTTTTGCTTTTGAATTTTTCTAAAAAGATTTCCTGACAATATGCATAAAGATGGGAGTGAAATTACACTATCGGGTATATCATGCACTCATTTAATGCATTCTTGTAAAAAATACAGTGATTATGTTTTCTAATATATATGCAAATAAATCAAAGGAATGTTTGTATATGTATAATTCTTTGCAAAAATGAATTTATCACAAAAAAAAGTTTTTATAAAAGTTAGGGTTAGGGTTAATTTTACCTCTAGATGGCACTATTGTACTTCATTCACCGCAATCAAATGATTGTCGAAAATAAGTCCTCTGTGCCTTACAATGAAACTCAAAGCTGGGCCATGTCAAATTATTTTATAAAAAGGTCACTATAGAATATAAGCACTTAATTGAAATATAAAAATACAAGCAGATGTAAAAAAAAAAAAAAAAAAATACCGCAGATCTAAAATTCTTCCGCTAGAAGATAGTTCCCGGACATTAACGTTTACACATACATTAGCGCTGCGCAGTGATACACACCGCAACTGTATGGAAAAAGGGCTATTTTCGTTTAGGTGGTTTAACGTGACTGATATGTTTTAAAAACATTGTTAGCTGTATACAAACGCATGTATTAACATACACCTCTATGAAGTTATTTTACATTCAGTAATCACGATATTTCTCCGCGTTCAAACCTGCGTTAGCAGCCTTACAGCTCTGCAGGACTCCGGTGGAGTGATTTAATTGTCCTGTGACAAGGCACAATAGAGATTACA